>NW_008327998.1:47497-131874 GCF_000622305.1 Nannospalax galili
TGACACACAGTAATTAAAAGTACCAGACTGGTGGAACTAACCTTCTTGGATGTTTAACATACATACTTTGAGGCCTATAATAATTTGGTCGGGTGGACATAAAGGACAGTTTTTGCTCCTTGCCCTCCTATGTTGACTAAGTTCCAAGGTACTATGAGCGTCTCTCAAAATGTCCTGTAATTGTGGTGGGTCACCTGTCCTCTTGATTAAGGAGGCTGAGGAAACCCCACCAGATGGACTTGAACCAGAGTCCAGTCTACAAAGAGGAGGGTCAGCACAGAAGAACCATTTCCTCCATGCTTCCAAGTGAAGCCACCCACGGTCGAGCAGGACCTTTGACTTATCTTCACATAGATGGAAATGGTAAAAGAAAAGAGCCAGGTGCTCGTCCCAAGCCCATGTGATCCCTGAGGAACAGATCCTCAAATGACCTGAGGTGTAAAAATAAATTGGTTTATTTGGGCCAATGGTATAGTCTTAAACACTCAAAAGGAAAGTATAACCAAAGATTAAAGTTATCAGTATCTTTAAGAGTTCAAGGGATTACACTTCCCAGATATTAGGCTTAAGTCCATATAAAATGTTATTTAGGCAATTATTTGTCAATGATGATTTTGTTTCTAACCAGAAAGTGCTTATCAGATAGTAACCCAGCATAGAACTGGGAAAATGAACAGCAGACCCCAATCTTATCTAAAGGAATATTGACAACTGATTACCGCTAGATGAGGAACAGCTAACCCCCCTAAAACAAAGACCTCTAAATAGGCTGACTAGATTGACCAGATGGACAAGTAGTGGGAAACGGCTGAGGGTGCTGACAACACAGCAGACAGTAGCAGGGATATCAGAGTATAAGGGCTCTAGTGGGGGGAGGGAGTATGTTCCAGCTTTGAGTCTGATTTAAAACTTGGTTTAATTGGAGAAACTCCTAGGCATTTCACAGTTCTGTACAAATGCAAACTTGAAATAGCTCGAGACCTACGTCATTTAGGAAAGAATAAATGAAGTACAGAAATGTCCAAACTATGTAAATCCTGGAGTTGTCTGCCCTCCCATAAACACATGACAAGTGCCAAGGCATTTCCAGTCAAAACACCCAGGGACCCAGCAGCCTCCATCCTTTGTATTTATTATTTTATTAACAGCATTTTACACAGCATTTAACAAGCCCAGCCTGCAGTGACTTGGGTGGGTGGAGGATGGGTGGGGGGTGGGGAGGAGTAGTCTACAAAGCCACTAGCTGGAGATCTCCCCAGATAAGAGGGAGTTTATTTCTACTGGCCAAAGAAGCATTCAATTTTACGTCTTACAGGGCTTGTTCAATATTGTATAACTGTATTAATTCAACTGTGAACCAAGAAACTCACAGCCACTTGTGAAAGAGATGCACTCTTGCTCTGGAGTGTGTTACTGAACATGTTAAAGCTGTAGTGAAATGCTTCTTCTAATCATGTAGTTATTAAAAATAGAAAAAAGATTTTTATATTTTAAATGTTTAAAATACAAAAGCCATGTTGGCTTATTATAAGAAGTATATAATAATGAAATTGCAAAGTATTCAAGCTTCTACTATCACAAAAAATAGTTTCTGTGTGTGGACATTTTATTTGTTCTTTTCCTGTGGCATGCTTTTTATTTGTGTGCTGGATTTCCCAGTTCCAGTGTTATTTACTGGTTGATTCTTTCAAGTTTGATTTTTGTTTATTTTGTATGAATAGAGTCATCCAGGAGCTTCTTTATATAAAACCAGTTTTCTCATGAAAACTTAACTGTGACTATTATGCCATTAATATTTATTCAGTTAAAACAAGAATATATGTTCTCCCTTCTGTGTCATAATGAAAAGCAGAAACATCTTCATTGTGTTCTACTCTTCCAATTCTTTCTATTTTGCTCTGATATTCATTTTACACAGTGTTGGGATTTTTTGTTGTTTTTTTTTTCCTTTTGCTCTTTTTGAGACAGGGTCTCCCTGGAGTCCCATATGGCTGGAATTCCCTATGTAGACCAGTAGACCAGGCTGGCCTCAAACTCATAGAGATCTACCTGCCTCAGCCTCCCAAGTCCTGGGATTAAAGGTGCGTGCCACCATGCCCGGCTACAGTGTTGGTTTTTATAGACATTCTTGTCTAAGGATATCATGTACTTCGATAATATTCATCTGCTAATCTTCTTTATGTATCTATATATGATCTAGGATCCACAAAGAAAGAAAATATGCGTTATTTATTTTTCTAAGCCTGAATTATTTCCCTTAATATTATGATCTTCAGTTGCACCCATTTTCCAGCAAATGACATAATTTTGTTGTTCTTTATGGTTGACTAAAACTCCATTGTGCATGCATGTTCTCTCTCTCTCTCTCTCTCTCTCTCTCTCTCTCTCTCTCTACTGTGGCTTTGTCCATTCATCTGTTGATAGACACCTATGCTGACTGATACCATAACTTGGCTATAAGAATAGTGCTGCAGTGTACCTGGAAAAGGTCTGTCAATAGTTGAGCTAATGAAGGAGCAGACCACTCTCCAGAAGTGGAGGCAGGAGAATGAAGAGCCTAAGGCCATCTCCAGCTACATAGCAAATTTAAGCTCATCCTGGGCTACATGAGACCTTGCTCCCAAAGACCTTTAAAAACAGCAGCAACAACAAAAAGATCTGAACAAGCAATTCTCAAAAGATGAAATATAAATGGCCAATGAATGTGTGAGATGTCCTGCAGCACCTTCAACCATCAGGAATGTGCAGGTTAAAACCACACCGAGATTTCTGCTCAGCCTCGTTCAGAAAGGCAGTCAACAAGAAAACAACAAATGTGTGCAGAACTCAGGAGCCCAGGTCTTTCACAAGCCTCCAGCTGGAGCCAGGCTCCTCCACATACCCGAAGCATGCTGGCCTTGTAGCTGTCGCTACAGCTATTACTCACCTAGGCAAGAATATCCACATTTTAAAATTTGTTTACCAATCTATGTCTAGTTATTCAATCATGCAGCTTTCTTTGATCCTGATATGAAAAAGAAAAAAATGATTGAATCCACGTTTCCACTAAAGGAAAGGATATTTGAAACTTGTAGTAATTTAACATTTATTTGTTTAATTATTTAGTGCTTCTGTGTGTGTGTGTGTGTGTGTGTGTGTGTGCGTGTGTGTGTGTGTGTGTGTGCGTGTGTGTGTGTGTGTGTGTGTGTGCATGTGTGTGTGTGTGTGTATGTGGCACGGTGCATGTGTAGAGGTCAGAGAACAATTTGCAGGAATCAATTCTCTCTTTCTACCATGCAGGTCCTGGGATCAAACTCAAGCTGTCAGGCCTGGGAGCAAAGTACCTTTAACCACTGAGTCGTCTCACTGGTTCCAAGTAATTTTTATCAATTCTAAGCTTTCAAAGCAGAAGGAAAAAAAGACAATTTACTCAAAGAAAAAGACTGAACACACACACACAGGTGCACACAAAAGGTCCTATCACATCCTGGTACGTACATTTCATTACTTACGCTGAAAGAAACACAAAAAAGAATTTGTTTCAAACAATGTTTACCCTTGCAAATCAAGTTATTTGGAACTCAGTTTTTTTTAAACTAATCTAAATGGTAATTACTGAGATTTTTTTAAAAAATGAAATCATTTTTTTCCTCTGTATTTGTGTTTGAATTTTTCTTGAGACCTCTTCCTTTCAGGATTGTGTCATTTTATGCATTTTTTACAGAGACATATGAATTTTCATATAGCCAAATTCCCTCAGCTGATGGTGATTGGCTCCAAGCAGGTAGGGAAGGGGTCTGGTGGCCCAAGTCCTCAGCGTCATGGGCGGTTCCTTGGCCATTTCTTTTAGATACTCAGGATTGTCTCCATTAAAACACACTAGCAGTCAGGAAGGACTGCAGCATCGGAAATGTCATTTATGTGTTCTGCTAATCCCAAAGCTAACGTCTGACCACAGCAGATTTTTCATCAAATGCGCTGAGCAGCCAGCCCGGGGTGAGATATTTTCTGAGTCATAACTGCCCGCCTTGGGTGGAAGCGACTGCCTTGATTTCATAGAACCACAGAATTTCAGAGTGGGAAAGGACCTTAGATTATTTGTGACTTGACCTCCTAGCTATTTTAAGACCATTGCTTGAAAGCATTGTTTACTGTAACTTCTGCCCTGGATGCTTGTGCTCTTTAAGAGAAATAAAACCCCCATTCTAGGTGCTTTTATGGGGTGACTTGTTAAAGGGCTCTTCAGCAAGGTCTTTCTTTTATGCCCACAAGCTTTGAGGGAATTTTGGAGACTTTTAAAAAACACTGGTTACTATGGTTGGATCTTAAATCCCAGGTATTAAGGGCTCGGTCCCCCAGCCTGTGCTGTCCGTAGGAGGTGGTGGGAACTTTGTGACACAAGGCTACAAGAAGGAGGTTAGGTCACTGGAGGCCCTGAATGGGATGCTATGATCCCAGCCTATCTTTTTCTCTTTACTCTTCTGGGAGGTGAGCAACTCTCCTTCTTCATGTCCTTCTGCCGTGACCACAGCAACAGGGCCAAGTGACCAAGGACTGAACATCTGACACCATGAGTCACAATAAACTTCCATCCTTGTAAATTGATTTTCTGGGTGTTTTGTCACAGTGACGGAAAGCTGACTAACACACGGGTTCCAAATGTCATCTTTTGAAATTTGGAGCTAGAAAGGACAGATAGCCAATGTTCAGGGAGCCTCTAGTAGGTGTCAGGTGACTCACAACACCTCTTTTGATACCAGCCTTCTAACACAGCTAATGCCCTCCCCTTACAGATACACCTACTGCATCTCTAATAGTTTAAAGTCATGGGCTTGACATCTCAGAGTTAGTGAGTGTTCTGGTTCCATTCTCTTGCTGTGCTAAAATACTTTGACCAAAGGCAAATTGGGGAGGATTTATTTGGTTTACACTTCTAGGTCACAATCCGTTATTGAGGGAAGTCACACAAGATCTCGAGGAGGAACTGGAGCAAAAGTCACAGACGGATGTTGCTTACTGGCCCACTCTCTCACTAATCCTTAGCTAGCGTTTAAGCTCATCCTGGGCTATATGAGACCTTGCTCTCTTTTACACAGCCTAAACTCACCTGTCAAGGATGGAGCCTCCTACAGTGGGCTGGGCCCTCCTACATTAATCCACAATCAAGACAATCTCACACAGACCTATCTGCAGGACGATCTGATCTGGAAAATTCCCCAATTGAGGTTCCATCTTCCCAGGTGACTCTAGGTTGTATGGAGTTGACAGTAAGAACTAACCTGCACACTGTGTAACAAAATGGAATTTAAACCCAGCTCTGCCCAGCCCCATATGGCCAATGTTCTGTTTATTATGCCAAACTGTGTCTTTTGGGTTTTATTCCAATGTCTGAATAGAAAAGCATTTCTGAGTTAGTGGTCAAGACGGACACTCCCCTTTGGGGAAATCTTTAGAGCTGTGAGCTCAAAAACCTGAAGAAAAAGCGTTCATGTTTTCTTGTTTGGCTGCTAACTGTAAGTGGATGTATTTTGCACAATGTTTCCTTTCTGTCAGTAATGTTTCCCCCTGTACAAGCTGCCTAATGATCTTCCACTAGTCTCCACCTGGACATTCTAAAGCTACAAGTAACAAAACCAATAGGGTAGATGCTTAATTTACCCTGGTAGCTCTGATAATATCAGAGGAAAGAGGAGTTCAGCTAGATGGGCAGTCCGAAGCCTGGAGTACTTTCAAGCAACCCAGAATGCAGAGAAAAGATGGCTCCCTGAGGCACAAGGTGACTGCTCAGTGTTAGCAATCCAATTTAACCAGTCCTCAGTGCTGTCCTTTACCACAAGGACAGAGAAGAAAATGTCTGCCAGAAAGAGAAAAGGAAAGAGAAGTAACATAAGTGGGGTTTCCCCTTTTTGGAGTCCGAATCCAGAAAGAAACAAGTGTCTTTGAGTGCTCCTCTACCGCCGTGCAAAATGTGCTGGTTTGCAATTCGTCTGGACTGGGTTCTTCACGTCCCTTTGACCACATCGACATAACAAAGATCAATCACGAGATTCAGTGTAGATAGCTCCATGGGAAAGTTGGTCTAGACCCTGAAAAGCCCACAGAGGTCTCCTAAATGATACTGAAAAGTGAGTGGTGAGTTTGAAACCCCTGCTTATAGATCTAGTGACATCACCATCATTGCATGGACACTTGGTCTCAGCATTTCTTTTGCTTTGTGCCGTAGTGAGATGAAGTTACATCTCATGGTTCTCTATGGCAATGGCTCTTCTATGACAGAGGAGGGTCCTAACCAGAGATAGGTCTCTCCTGTGATTGACTCTGGGTCTGCTCACTTAGCATCTCCACTCTCCGCCCATCTGACCCTTCACTTTCCCTTGGGAGCTTCTAGCTGGAATTGTCTTCTAACCCTGGGATTCATTTAAACCCTCATCTTTGCTCCCTGGATGACTTTGGCTTTCCTCATGGAAACATGGCCATCTTCGCTTTCCGTGCTGTGAAGAGATGGCATAAACACACACCGGTGTCTGCGTCTGAGACTCCCCACTACCTCTAAACAGGTTGCTCTTTCTCTTAGATGAACAACTTATTTTACTAATGACTTTTCATCTTAACTGCTCTCTCAACACATCTGGGCAGAGGCAGAACATGTTATAAAAGGATCTGGGATCAGTTTTCCTCTTTGGAGGCATTCTTTGACTGACGACGGTCCTCCCTCAGCAACACAGATCACAAACCTCCCTGTTATGCAGTGGATGTGACAAGCTGATGAGGCCTGCTCTCCCACGGGGGCTAGCACAGTCTTTGTCACACACAGTCAGCACATGTTTCCATTTAACTACAAAAGACGAAGCAGAGAAATTTGAGGAATGCGCTAAGGCACGCCAACAAAGAAGCACCATTAATTGTGGGGAGTACATAGTTTCTTCTCAAACATTTTTGTTAAACCATTTGACTCTGAAATGGAAACAGAGCTCCAGAAGATGAAAATAGTCCCATTTGTGGTTTATTAAGGTGTGTTTAAAATTTGCAGTTTTCCTAAGTCCTTGACTCAGCAAAACAGGGATGAATTTGGTCAACCACATTTGCTTCCTCCAATTTAAACCCATTTGTATTCCAAGGAAAATTTAATCTCTGTATGTATGAGTCATTTGAGCTCAACTTGTCAAAATGTTAAGAGCTGTTTGAAATGAAAGAAGCCATTGAATTCTGGTGCTTATAGGATTTTTATCCTTGGAATCAGAAAGTCACTTTGTAGAGACTATACAATCAGATCCGCTATAGACAGGGAAAGAACTCAGGAGGCCACAGGCCTAGTGCTACTGTTCTGCATTTCAGACTGTAGGCCTATAAGAAAGTAGCCCTTCAATTTAATTTTTCAAGAAAATAACATTTAAATGGTGATTTATTTTTTTCTTTTCCTTTTTTCATTTTCATATGTTTGTGGCGCACATGTGTGTATGCATGTTTTTGTGTGCATGTGTGGGCACATGTGTGTGCATTAATGTGGAGATGCAGGCTTGCTGTCAAGAATCATTCTCAATCACTCCTGCCTTTTTATCCATTAAGGCAGGGACTCTCAGTCAAATCCAGAGCTCCATGGTATGGCTAGAGATCGCTAGCTAGGCTTCTCTGGGCATCCCCTGTCTCTGCCTTCCTATGGTAGACTTACGGGTGGCCCACCACGCCCACCTGGCATTTAGGCATTTACCTGACTTTCTGGGGATCTGAACTCTGGCCCTCAGGCTTGTGGGGCAAGTGCTTTCACCACTGAGCTGCTTCCCTAGCCCCTGTCTATCTTAAGTGAAACACCGAGTTCCTCCGGCCCTTGTTTTCAAGGTTGGGACCGCGCATTCTGAGAGTGCTGTTCTCAAAACTAGCATAATCATTTAGAGTGAGTCTGTTTCCTAGCATTAAAATGTGTTATTTTATCTTCTCAGTTCTCAGTTTGGGGGCACAGTCTGTCAAGGTGGGGAAGGGTGTGGTGGCAGGGGTCAGCCGGTCACGTGGCATCTGCAGTCAGGAAGCAGAGAGAGAGGGAACTCAGCACACTTTCTCCTTTATATTCAGGCCAGAACCACACCCCATGGGACAGTGCTGCCCGCAGAGTAAGTCTTCCCATTATAGTATAAGTGCTCTGGAAATTTCCTCACAGACAGGCCCAGAAGCCTAACTCCTAGGTTGCTTCTAAATCTTGTAAAGTCAAAACCAAAACCAACCATCGCAGGTTAAAAAAACAGGACATGGGACCTGGCCCTGGACAAGCAGACAGGAAGGCTTGAGTCAAAATCAGGATTGGGAAGATGAGCAGTAGATTCTACAAGAAGAACAGCACAAAGAAGGGAAGATATGAAGGGAAAAGTGTTGAATCTGTTCTTCAAAAAGCTCAAGGTTCTGACTCATGCTGTCCTGGGACAGGTCCGGCCACAGGTCCGGCCACAGGACAAGATTGGAAAGGAGAACCAAAGAGAGACCTGCCTCAAATGGGCAGAGGATGCCAGGACAGGGGAAGGCAAGCTGTCGTGCAGAAACCACTTCCTTGGCGCTGTTACTGAATTGGAATTAAATTCTCTCTCTCTCTCTCTCTCTCTCTCTCTCTCTTTCTCCCCTTCCCTCTGTTCTTCCCTCCATCTCCCTCTCTCTCTCCCCCTTGGTCTTTTTAAGTCAGAGTCTTTCTGCATAGTCCCAACTGGCCTGGACCTGGTCTACTGTGTATACCAGGCTGGCCTTGAACTCACAGAGATCTGCCTGATTAAAGGTTTATGCCACTGCACACAACGGAATTAAATTCTCTTTTTAAGTGAGGTTCATTTATATGAAACCATCTCTTATTTAAAAAAAATCAAAGCATTTACAAAAGAACCTTGTGAGTTGTTTCCTTCTGAATATACACACAGTAAGCATGATTTCAGGACTGTTTCTTACTCTCTCTAATCATGAAGTCTCCCAGGACAAAGACTGTGTTAAACATTCACCAAATCATTTCCCTTTCCTCCTGGACGCACTTCCAGCCTCTCTTGCAGCTAGCAGGACCTTGAAACAGAGTCTAGTCTATGGAATGGGGCTGAAGGCATATGTGTTACAGATGCTACTCCCTAGTCTGCCTCTCAAACTTCCTTGGCAGTATTCTAGGCTCTTGTTTTAGTTGTGTAAGAAAACAACAAACCACAGCAGAATGCTCAGTGTTTGTGATTTTTGTCATCAGTAAACATAAGCTATTTTTGTTTGTTCGTTATTGATTGATATCATTGAATGCTATGTGGGTATCACCACTGTGACATTTTGCTGGATATTTTTATCATCTCTGGATTATATTCTATAATAAAGAAACATGTATAGCAGTTTTGTAAATACATAGATGACTGTGTTTCAATATCATTAGTTTTGCAATGATAAGTAATTCACTTTATGCACTTAAATATATTATTGTGAGGATGGTTCTTAAACTCCATGAGACTGGTTCATAGATTTTTTTTTTTTACCTTGAAAGTGAAGGGGCAAGCTGTTCACTCTCCACCTCCTGAGATGCTGGAGGCCCCTTTTATGCCCACTCCTCCTGAGCCAATGGGGTTGGGCACCACTAAGAGGCCATTAGACCCTAGGACTGCCTGGCCATCCTGGAAACCCTGCTGTGTTCCTTTAGCACCTGGGGACTGGGGGACACCAGAGGGACTGTACTCTCTTCTGGGATAGCACAAAAAAGTTAGAGCCCCTGCCTTGAGGGTGGTGGGGCTACAAGATGGAAGGATCTTGGGTCTCTGAATGACAGCCAAGAACAGGCTCCACCCCCTACCACCTTGGGTTCCTACTTCCCCGGAAGTCCGCATTCAACTAAGACACGAATGAGAAATAATAAGATCACCCACATGTGGCCCAAGGTGGATGATCAACAGCTTGTCCCTTCGCTTTGAAGCTCAGCTAGAATTTAGGTGATGCTGAGGATGAGGTGTCACATCCCCGTTCCCACACTCAAGTCCTCTGACAGCATCAGCATCCTCATTCAAGAACATAGACATCACTCAGGAATGAGGCAGAATCCCTGAAATAGCTGAGAGTAAGTTCCTGGTGCCAAACAGAGGCCCCAAATCACAGGGCTGGCAAGATGACTCGGTAGGTAAATGCTTACCTTGAAAGCCAGACTATCTGAGTTCAATACCTGGACCCCATGTAAAAGTGGAAGGAGCTAACTGACTCTACAAAGTTGTCCTCTGACCTCTACACATGCATCATGACACCCATGCCTACACTCAGTACACACACACACACACACACACACACACACACACATACAAATAATAAATAAAATGTAAATAATAGGAAACAAACTGCCCTGAACTATGTGCCGTCAGTGCTGCACTGCCTTCCTGAGCACCTTTGTTGGTTCTCTGCCTTCTTCCCCTCCCCCAGGGTGTCCGGGAGCAGCTGATTCTGAATCAAGCTGATGGAAACAGCTATCAGAGCCACACTGCCTTTATAAATCTCCCTTCATAACCATAAAGATAATTCAAAGCACATGCCTCTCCCTAAGAGCAGGAAAGGCACTTTACTGCCATGCAGAAAGAACATCCCATTAAAAAATCATTTCTATCACCCTTCATCTCTGACCTCTCCAGCCAGAGAGGCGACTTATCTACAGCCCATGTTTAGAGGCTGTGAAAATGGACCAAGTGTCCACTTATCCATGGATGAAGCAGGTACACTCTGGGGAGACAGAAATATCCCTTACCCTGTGACATTTGGAAAAAGGACAGGGACAGCTTTCACTCCACGTGACCTGGGTACAGAGCTGCCCAAAGACAGCGTCATGGTGGCTGAGAGCAGAGATAAATCCCTAGGCTTGTGGAGCTAAGCCAGCAGCAGCCACTGCTCAGGCCTGCCTGTCCCATCCCCACTCCTCTCCCAATTCCTTTCTGGCCTTCTTCCTCTCATCTCTTCCTTTGACTTATCTATCCTTCTTTCAATTTGGCAGGAACACAGAGCAAAACTAAGATAACATTCCAGGGAGGAACATTAAGAGCCTCTTGATTTCCCCAGAATTTATTTATTTATTTATTTATTTTTATTTATTTATTTTGGTATTTTTGAGACAGGGTCTCCCTGTAGCCCCAGCTGTCCTGGAACTCACTATGTAGACCAGGCTGGCCTTGAACTCACAGAGATCCACCTGCCTCTGCCTCCCGAGTATTGGGATTAAAGGTGTGCACCACCACACCTGGCATCAGAATTTAAGTTTTTTAACCCCAGCTTCTAAGACTCCAGGCTAAGTCCTGGGGCAGCCGAGAGTCTGCATGAGTTCTTTGAGCTTGATTTCACGACAGCAGGTCTAAGACACTGTAGTTCTTTTTGTTGTTTGGTTCTTGGTGGAGGGTGAATATTGTATTCTAAATATCTCAACTCTTGATTTTTCTACCATCATCAAAAATCAAATGCTATTAGTTAATTTTATGGATACACTTTACCTTTTATGGATAAATCTTTCTCTTAAAAGCATGATTATGTCCTATCTCAAACATATCTCAATCTTTTCTCTCAATAAATGCTGTATTAGGGACGGAATTTCCATGTTTCCTGGCCATCCAAGGTTGCTACAGTGGACTCCAGTGGCTGGGATACAAAAATCGTGTGTGTTTAAGAAGCACTGGGCCAGAAGTACCCTCACTGTTTGTGGAACCTTGTAGGGTCTGGTTGGCGGAGCACTTGTCTGTCACCACCATGCCTCAGAGTTGTGGACACAGGCATCGCAGGGTCAAACCAGCATCAGGGTTCCACTTGACAGTAAGAAATTCAGAGCCGTTTCAGTGGGGACACTCCAGTCTGAGTCCATGTGGAGCAGTTAGCCTAAGGAGAAGAGGTGGAAAGACAGAAGCAGGGGCTGGAGAGATGGCTCAGCAGTTGAGAACACTTCTTGCAGAGGACCCAGGTTTGAATCCCAGCACCCACATGGCAGCTCACAACTGTCCATAACTCCAGTCCCGGGGGATCCGACAGCCTCTTCTGTCCTCTGCAGCCATTGCATGACACGGGTGCACTTACCTACATGCAGGCAATACACGCATACATATAAAATAAAAATAATAAATAAATATTTTTTTTAAAAAGACAGAGGCAAACCAAGATCTGGAAATGCTACAGAGCCAAAATAGAGCTGCTCAGGGTTGTAGTCATTTTTCTCATTGTTAGGACAAAATACCTGAGAGAAGCAACTTCAAGGAGGATGGGTTTATCTTAGCTCAGAGTTCCGGGCATGCAGCCCACTGTGTCGTACTGGAAACCCGGTGGCAGGGGCATGAGGCAGCTGGTTACACTGCTCTGCATCCAGTCAGGAAGCAGTAGTGAATGCCAGAGCCCAACTCACTTACTCTACCCAGAACTGCAGCCCACCGGTGGTGCTGCCCATTTTAGAGTGGGTCTTCCCTCCTCAGTTAATGCAACCTAGAAATTCTCTCACAAACATGCCCAGAAGTTTGTTTCCATGGTGATTCTAGGTGCCATCAAGTTCACCATCATAGTGGAGGCTGCAAAGGACAGCTGTGTGATGAAGGCTGGAGACTTCTGTGCCTGCTGTTAACTTTCTGTCAGCTGTTCCAATTTCACGGTCACCTCAGCTCCGGGGCCTCTTAAAGGATGCAAAGGAGTTTGTCCCTGTCACTGACGATCTCTGTGTCTTTACCCTTGTCAGACTGTGGATGGTCAAATCTCTGGCAGTCTCCCTCTGTCCTTACTGTTTCCAACCCAATGTCAGGTGGATAGTGTGCAGGATCCACAAAGCACGCTCTGGCCCACCCAGGCATCCCCACACTTAAATCCCTGCGGGGATGCCACCTGCACTTCTGACACTGGCCAGGCTCTACCTGCTGTCCTTACAGAGTCCATGATGCACACTGTTGAGGGAGTTCCTTCCCCTGCCTGAATCAAAGAACATTCTCCTTGTTTACCAAGCTGCAGCTGGGCTCCGGTGGTGATACCAGAGGGAAATCGCAAAGCAAAACCCAAATCCGTTCTCCTTGCTACCAGAGTGTCAAGAGAAAAGAAAGTGGGAATCTGCATGTCCACACGAGCCACACAACACTGTCCTTGGAATAAAGCTCAGGCGTGGGGTAGAGGCTCAGTTAGTAAGTGCTTACCATCCAAGCATGAGGACCTAAGTTCCACCCCCAGAACCCATAAGCAAGTCACGTATGGCGGCATGTGCTTATAATCTTAGCCCTGGGGAAGAGAAGACAGGAACATCTCTGTGGTTCACTAGTCAGCCTGGGCTACTTGGTGAGCTCCAGACCACTGGGAGATCATCTCTCAGAAAAGGTAACAGTGCTTAAGGAACAACATCCAAGGTTGGCCTCTGACATCCACCTGCATGCACACACAGGAGCACTGGCACACATGAAAATATACACACACACATCATACACACCAACGGCATTCAAAAGACTTCAGAGATCCTCCCCTGTCCCAAGGATGGTAATAGCTCTCCCTGTCCCCCTTTCCTCTGGGTTCACCTACCATAAGCTGCCACAGCCCTACCTGTTCCCAGCCCCACCCAAGACCTGTGTTCCCAGCTCCACCCAGGGCCTGGGCACAGTTTCCACTTCTATCTAAAAAGCTTCTTCCCTGCCAAAAAGTCACATCCAAACCCTCATCCTGGAAGCCCAGCTTCGAAGCTGACTCCTTAGAGAAACTGCCACTGACCCACCTCCCACCAGAAGATCCTACTGCAGTGGCTGCCGTGCCATCCACAGCCTACCCTCCCTCAAGTGGTTGTAGCTGATGATGACCTTTCCTCACTGCACTCCAAGCTTTAGGAGGACATGACAGAGATATATGCAAGTTTGGGTGCTTGCAGCTTCCAAGAGATGGGGTGGGATGTGAGTGAAACACACACACACACACACACACACACACACACACACAGACCTGATTTATTTTACAAAAAAACAGAATTGCATTCTTTTTTTTAAAGACACAGTTTCATGTATCCCAGGCTAGCCCAGAACTCACTATGTAGCTGAGGATGACCTTGAACTTCTGATCCTCCTGCTGCCCCTCTTGAGTGCTGTGATTGCAGGTGTGGGCCACCACACCCCATTTATTCGATGCTGAGGATCAAATCCAGGGCTTTGTGCAAGCAGGCAAGCACCCCACCAACTTGGTCATATCTTTACTCCAAAGACCCTCACAGGGCCTCAGAGGGGCTGTGTTACCAGCGGACCTGAAATTCCCAGCTCTCCAGCTTCATGAGGAATCTGCCTTAACACTGTTCACTGCTGTCTGTGCTCTGGCCCCTGACACACAATGCTGATTAGGTGCCTGCTGTTTATTAATTTTCTAATCATGGGATAGGGCATGGTAGGAATTCTAAGATCTATACATTTTAACTATCACACTAGTGTGCATTTACCTGTGGTGTGACCTCCCTGGGACTTGAAGAAGCACAGCAGCTGTCTAAGGAAAAGCTGACCCCTCATCCTTTGTCTCCATAAGAGAGTGCTCCTGGATAGGCCTGTCACAGGGTGGCTTGAGGCTGCTCAGGGATCAGGCTGGCCCTGACCTTTAGCCCTGGCTGAGCGAACTCTCTAGTCCCAAGGGTCTAAACTTGGGATCCATGGTGAACTTACATGGCTCGTGAACTGGGACTACTTTCTTCTATGTCATGTGTCAGAGAGAGGACCAGCTCTCATCAAATTCTCATAACTAGACCCATCAAAACATGAAATTCGGAGGCACATCAGTCCAGGAACTCTGAATGGAGTCCAGGGAGAGGTTACAGCAGCTCAGACAGAGCCCAGCGATGTGCCAGCCCAGCTTCTTAGCACATGAGGATTTTCCCAATGCTTTAAAGCAGGAAGCCATGACTGCTTCCTTAGAGGTAACTGTAACAGTACATGTGTGTATACATGTATGTGCATGCAACAAAATATATATATGCAACATAATGCATGATAGTTCTTGACTGAATTATGTATACATGTATGCTGATGTATACATGTGCATGCCACATAAACATACATTGTCTTACTCAGCCGCTGACTCATAGTTCACAATCAATATTTATCTGTTCTGTCTATTCTAATGAGATAACACTCTGTTGCTTTAGCATAATCTTTACCCTGGAGATTAAATTACTTAAGAAAATGTATATTATCAGGCATAATGATGCATAATATTGAGAAATAACTCACTCAACGCACCCCCTCATTTTAAAGGATGTTATTCAGCTTCTACTGTCTGCCGGGATCAGTGTGCCAGGGGGAGGCTAGAGTGGCGATCACAGACCCCTGAGGGGATGGGAAGAACTGAAGCTCCATCAAACAGACAGGAAAGAAATCAGGAATGAGACGCGCAAACCTCCCACCTCATGATGGTGATGCATTCTCTCTTGCAGATGAGCCTATTTGGCTGTCAATATTCTCCCAAAATAGCTGAAAGGAAGTGGAAAATGATGTCAGCCCTGTGGCTCTTTATGCAAAGGAGATGCCAGTCACCCAAACCCTCCCAACACATTAGTGAGTCAGAATTGTCTAGACAACCATCTCAGAAGATAGCAATGCCTCTTCTCAGTGGGACAGTGGACAGTGTCACTCTGGGCATATCAGCTTCATAGTTCCACGTGACCCAACAACAGGCATCATTTGCACACAGGGCAGGTGCAAATGCTTCATGAAAACCAAAGTCCTCTAGGTATGGTGAGAGATTCTGAAAGCAAGTGGGGCTCAAAGCCCAAAGCCGACATAAAAGCAAGATCAGCCCTTCTCTCTCTCTCTCTCTCTCTCTCTCTCTCTCTCTCTCTCTCTCTTTTTTTCTTTCTTTCTAAGCACACACACCACTAACTACCTACTGTAATTTTGTCAGCCTCCCCACAGCTGATCTGCCCATTTTTCCAAGACAGTGAGTTTCCTCTCATGAACAGGTTCTGACCACTCTCTTCCCCAACAGACACACATCCTAAGAGTTACCAGATGAAACACAAGATTTCCAGTTAAATGAAAATTTCAAATATATATATGTAAATGTATATGTATATATATGTATGTATGTATCTACCTATCTACCATCTATCCATCATCTGTCTGTATCTACCTATCATCTATCATCTGTCTGTCATCTGTCTATCTTCTATCTATCCATTTATCATCTATCATCTGTCTGTCTGTATCTATCATCCATCTATTTGTCTGTCTATCATCTACCTACCTACCTTCCTATCTATCAATCATCACAAGAACGCTCAGATACTATATGATATAGCTTATGCTACAATACCTCTTTGTTTACCAGAAATCTGAGTTTAAATGAACATCCCGTATTTTCAGTTGCTAATCTGACTTCATGTCTGCCCTTTCCTGCAGCCATGGCTATGGCATTGAAGCTGTGACTCCTGATCCCTGGACTCTGCTTTTTCCTGTGGTTATAGCCCTGGAATTGTGGTCACTCCCGATGACCTGGACTGCTGCACTTTTCTCCACTGTGGCCCATCCTGGCTCTCAGGGTGACACATCTTTTCTGGTCTGGATCCCCATCCCTGCCTCACCACTCCAAGATTTTGAAGCAATGGTGCCTCCCATACTGCTCTCTGAGGCTGTCACAGTGCCTAATGCTTCTTTCTTAGGTACAGTCAGAGGGGCCACTGCTCCTCTCTCCACTGGTGACTTCAGATGTCTGTGGCATCCCTTCCTACTTGGGTTTCTCTTACCTGGTGGGACCATGACAGGACCCTGATATTCTTTATAGCTGCCCTGGTTCAGCACAAGTAAAGTTCTAGGGTTTTAATTTGTAAAATGTTTGCCATGTAAGCATGAGGACCTGAGTTCTGATTCCCAGTACACAGGTAAAAATCCTAGCAGCATGGTACATGTGTATAACAGCCCCAGCACTGGGGAGGCAATGGGGTAATTCCTGGGGCTCACTGGCCAGCTTAGCTGAACCGATGAGTTCCAGGTTCAGTGAGAGACCCTGTCTCAAAAAAAAGAGGTGGAGGAATGGACTCCCTCTCTAGAAGCTGTTGACCAGGGGTCCCATAGATCCTCAAACAATGCTGGCCATTGCCCCTGCTCTTGGTTACCCATCAGAACTGGATGGTAAGACCCTATTAGACCCTATTTCTGAAGATACTACATACATGAACTATAGAACAAACAAGGAGAAATCAAGCTGGTGCTAACTTCAGAATCTCATCTCTACTGGCTAGTGTCTATAGTGCTGGAAGGCACTGTGCATGCTACATGAAGAGAAATAATCAGCCTTACTCATCTGTGAATCCTGTGAACTATAATAGCAACTGGTCTGGCAAGAGATGACCACCAGTGCAATAGTGGCATAAGTATTATGGGAGTAACCAACCACTCTTTAATTGGGTTTAAGGTCTGGTTCCTAAGATAGAGCCCATACCTGACACTGTTATCAGGCTTAGGAATCTGAGGTTAGACAGGTCACAGGACATAAGACAGAGCCCAATACTAGTTTCATACCAAATGGCTATCATATTAAACTGATTTGTAATGAGTGATTAATGCACCTCTCAATGCTCAGCAGAGAAGTTTCCTCATACAGCAGATGGCGACTGACATGGAAACCAATAACTGGTCAACATAGAGAAGACAAGAGGCTTCAGAGTGCTTAGCCCCGAATAGGACGCCTACATCAAACTTCTGCCTCCCAAGGGTCATGGATCATTTCAGGAAGAAGGAAAGGAAAAATTGTAAGAGCGAGAGGTGCTAGAAGATCTCAAGAAAACAGTTTTTTCAGACAGCTGCTGTTACTCAAATGCACTCATAGCAATGGTGACAGCATGCACAAGGCCCATACAAAGTCAAACCAGAAAAAAATCCCAGAACAGACATGAGAAAGTGGATAGAAAGCTCCAACCCCACCTACGGAACTGTGGCAACAGATGGCTGCTGGGAGAGGCAGAGACAGTTTCTTTCACGCATGGGACTTTTGGTGGGTTAACCAGACTCCAGTGGATGGACCCACACTGAAGGACATTTGAGGACACAAATTTACAGACCTTATTTCGTATATAATATAAATATATAATGTAAATATGTATTATATATTACTATATAATAGAGCACATTAAATTGAGCAGGGGCAATGAGAGGAGGTGAAGTAGAGGAGGGGATCTAAATACCATCAAATTATGTTGTACAAAATCATAAAAATTCAGTTATAAAAACACTACAAAAGAAAGAAGAAGGTGGAGAATGACTGAGGAAAACATCTGACTTCAACCTCTGGCCTCCACAGGCAGGTGCCTGCACACACATACATATGCACCTGTATACACACACACACACACACACACACACACACACACACACCACAAATAAAACAAACATAACTCAGAAGTTAAGAGTATGCACTCGTCTTATAGAGGACCTGAATTCAGTTCCCAACACTCACATCAGGCAGTTCACAACTGCCTATAACTCCAGCTACAGGGGATCTGATACCTTTTTGCCTCTGTGGGCAGTGCACTCACACGTACATACCCCCACACAGACATACATGCACGTACGTAATCAAAAATAAAAAGACATACATAATCAAAGTAAAAATCAGTCTTTGAAGAAGTAAATAACTGGGGAGAACATAAAGTAGGAGAAGACAGCTATCCTAACACTAGTGGAGATGGTGACTGGTTACATTCATAAGCTAAGATGAACATCAGAAAGCCAAACAAGGCTGCAAGGATGAGACCACTTATTTCTTAAGAAGAAACATAACTAAATGGGAAAATATCAAATAAACCAATCAACAAATTAATAGTTGCATAAAACATAATATATCTCAGAGCCTGTGATCCAACCACACAACCACTCATAACATCAAAGCCTTTTTTATTTCCTCTAAATTTATCAAGGTCTTATTTAATTGCTATAAACACCTAAAGACATGAGCAAATTAACACATAAAATCGGAGGATTTGAGCTGATGCATATTCATGAATGTATTCTGCTGTGATCAGGCAAATAATGACCCAAGACATTGATAAATCTGGTAGAAGCAGAAGCAAAACAACAGTACACTGTTAGAATTCTCTGCGGGCCTCTGAGTAGAATCTTTGATAAGCCCAGCTCAGAGAGACCATTCATAACGATCACTGTATTTCTGTAATCCTGCCAGGAGAGAACTCAGTAAATGTGTAGTCGGTAGGCTTCATAAAATACTGTCCCCCAAACAACCGAAGGCCAGATCAGTGCCGGGGAAGGCTGGCTGCTTGAAAGGCTGACCTAGCCCCATTTCTCAGAATGTGTCTCACATTTTTACTGGCATTCCTATTTGTAAAATGTGCTTCCACTCAGGTGGGACTGACAGTTTTCCAGCAATTATGAGAATCTCAGTTACAGTTGTTCCAAGATCTTCAGTATGAATGGTTTTTGTTGTTATTTTAGTGGAAATATGTAGGACATTTTAGCTCACCAAGAGCTGCTGTTCTGCAGTTATTTTTAAATCCCTGGCCTGCTAACCCCTCTTGTTAAAGCCCATTCACACGTAGCTCCTGTTCATTAAATTCTTTGTTCTCGCCCAAGCAGGCAGTGCCCTTGACTGTTGAAAACTGTATTTAGTCTAAGCACAGCCAGACTGTTTCTGAGGAAAGGATCTGAGCAATGTCCAAAGAAGTGCAAAATTGAGAAACAAAAGCGTGGACTGTCACAGGCCCTTCAAGGAGCTCTCCAGAAAAGGGGTAATTGTGGAGCATGTCCATAGCAATGTGAGTTCACTTCCCCTGAGTCCATGGTGTACATCAGAATTCTTTTTAGCACAATATTCCAAACCAGCCATTCACAATTAACCTGAACAGAAAGCGTGTCACAGTTATTTGCTTTCCCTATTCATCTTCACTGCAACAAGAAAGTTGAACCCTGGAATAAGAAAATAAGACTACCACCAAACTGATTTTTTTTTTTTTTTTTTTTTTGAGAAGGGTCTCACACAACTAAGGCTGGCCTTGAACTCCCAACCCTTCTGCTCCAGATCCTGAGTGCTGGGATTACAGACTAGTCCACTATGCCCAGTTTTCTGTGGAGCTAAGAATGTGACCTAAGGCCTTGTACATGCAAGGTAAACACTGTACCAATGGAACTACGGCCTCAAGTCCAAACTGAAATTTTTTACAGCATTTAGTTTCACCCATAGATTTTGTATCTAGACAGTGACCTTTGCATGGAAATGCCAAGGGCATTTGGGAGAGCGTGCTCAGGGTGCCTGGGGAAAATTGGACATGTGGTGGTCACAGGGAAGTGGCAGCAGATGTCTGTAATGGCTGGAGATGAGGAATGAATGTGTTTCAAGAGCCATCATCTTCAGGCACACAGACTGCAGCACAGACTGCCTTCATCAGAACATTCCCAGGTTATCAGACATTTCTAATTGGCTCTTGTAAAATATAGATATGATAATTAGTAAGTTATTATCCCTAGAGATGAAGGCACCACAACAGGATCTTATAGGGGTATCTAGGAGTCTGAGAGAGAACCAGGGCACAGACAGAGTTGAATTCAGTTCAGTTGAATTCGCATCAGTGGAATGGGCTAGCTTTTCTAACTCTGACAGGTAAGGCAAGACGGTTTCTAATTTTGGCATCCTCTCAAATCAGCCTTGTCTTGGGGTGTCCTGACAGTGAATGGAGGTATCATATGTCATGGGGAGTCATCCTTGACACCACCTCCCTCCTCAGCCTCCCCTCATATCTAGCTCATCGCCAAACCACCTGTTTGGATCACAAGCCCACCCTGGAAACCACTCCTCTCCGTAAATGCCCCCACAACCCTTTTCCCAAGCCCCCATCACCAGCTACCTTGATCACCAACGTTGGCTATTAAACAACCCCATCTCTATTCTTTGGCTAGCTCCCAATCTAAGCTTTGCTGTAAAAAGGCAAGAAAAACAGCAAAACACCCAGAGGATCAGACTCTTCAAAAACCATAGGAACTTCGCTTTGGCGTCATGATAGATTTGAAAGTCCTTCATGTGGTTTGAGAGCATAGCCTGGACCCTCTCCTGAGCTGCCCCAACTACTTCCAACACCAGGCGCTAGGCTTCCCACAGTCACCCTGGGCATCCTCAATGCCCATGTGCTTCCTCATGCTACCTACACTGCCCTCAGCTGGCTCTACCACGAGATCTCCCACAACAGTCTGCTCTTCATGCCGGCTCCATCAGGCCTACAGCTATGCCATCTTCTAGAATGTTCTCCCTCTTCAGAACTCATGCCAGAACCACAAAGTACACAAACTGTGATTGTTTTTATTGATGTCATTTTCATTTAAGCCACAAGTACTCTGACTGCAGAGACTGTCTGATTTCTTACTGTTGCCTCTGCTGGGCCTAGCACTGGGCCTCCATGTGACAGGAAACACCTTAAACTGCAGCATCGGGACCCAGAGAGCAAGGGCATTCTGGGCCGACACAGCCACCACCGCTCCCTCTGTTTGGAGCTTACAATTTTCAGTTGCATTTCAAAGGTGGGGTAACAACACCACAGAGAAACAGAGGACTTGTGACAGGCTTTTATTACTGTGTGCTGTTTAGAATACTTCATATTATAGAGCAAGGTTTAGAACAGTCCCTGCCACACAAGCATTAGAATGATGGTCCTGGGGCACATCAGGCCAGTCCTTCAGCCCATGGGTCAGCTCCCACAGCAGGCCAGCAAAGGAGGCTCCCTGATCTACCTGAGTCTCGGCTCTGAAGGAGTGCGGCGTGACATTGTCGTGACATTGTGAAGCAGCTGCACCATTTGAAAAGGTTGCTGTGGGCTGGGAGACTGTTGGGTTGGCACAAGCATGGGAACCTGAGTTTGGTGCCCAGAGCCCAGTAGAGGAGCCCAGAGCAGCAGTGCACTTGCAATCTCAGCACTGGGGAGGCAGAGAGGGCAGAACCCGGGACACTAGCCAGCCAGCCTAGCCTGCTCAGCGAGCCCAGGCCAGTGAGATGCTGTCTCAACAGAGCAAGGTGGACAGCTCCTGTGAAACCACACACATACACACACACACACACACACACACACACACACACACTCACGCATGCGTGCGCACATACACGGCCACACATACATGCACACACACACACATACTCAGACACACATACATACATATATTACAAACACACTCGCACATGCACATGCATACTAACATGCATATACGTGCATACATACATACAAACATGCATGCACACTCTCACCACACTCACACATATACACACATATACGCATGCATGTACACTCACATATATACAATACAAGCATACACATACATGCACACACAAACACACATACACACATTCACACATACATGCACACGTGCATGTGCATGCACACATACACGTGTGAATACTCACATCACACACATACACATGAATACATATACATATGTGCACACTCACACACAGAGCTTTGCTGTTGTCCTGACATTAGCTGACTATAACCTCCTCCATTCCTGGCTGAGTGTGTTTGTGAGTCATCTGTTGAAATCATAGCCCTGAAAGTGATAGTTTTAGAAAGTGGGACCTTGAGGAGATGGTTGGCTCAAGAAGGTAGGTCCCCCAAGACTAGAATTGGGGTCTTCTTCGAGACTCTAGAGAGCTTCTTATTCCTTCTCCCATGTGGGATCACACCTGGAAGATCCCTGTGTGAACCAGAAAGTGAGCTATACTGGACACTGAATCCACAGAGCCCTGACCTTGGACTTCCTAGACTCTAGCACGTGAGAAATGCATCCTGTTGCTTGTACAGTATCAGGATTTATGGTGGTGTTTTGTTGTTGTGTTGTTGTGTTGTTGATTAAGAGCCCCCACATTCTCGGACCCCCATACCAAATAACCCTAAGTGCCTTCCACACGCTACCTTTCAGCTACTTACACCAACTAACAAGCCACACTTGAAATTCTTCTCTTCTCTATTTTATGCAATTTCCAACCTTGATCTTTTTCCCACACCCTACTATTAATGCATGCCTTTTTGTGAGCCACCTTAGGTCCTGGATGGAATAAATCTGTCTACAAAGACATCTTTGTTTATTTTCCAAAAGCAAGAGCTCAAGTTTGCCACTTACCCGTCTCCTCACTGACTGGCATTGCCACTTGTGGCTTTCTATGGCCATCCTGACACTACGGCAGGGTTCTCCTGTCTCCTAACAAGATATTACCACAGTTATAGAGAAGTTTGCAGCAGACCGTCTGCACACAGGGACTTAGGACCAGTGGGAAGACCAGGGACAACGTAACCAGAGCCATCCCTAGCTCCACAGCTCTGTTTAGAAAAAGTGTTAGTATTAACCAACCCAGGCTTTGGAACCCTCTCAACAACCCAGCCTAAGATCTGAGCTGACACCCTGGTCTCCTATGTGAAGAACAGGAAGGTCACAGAAATAAAGCCCCCCCATGTTAATGCAAAGCCCACCCCCTCGTCTCCCCCTCCCCCTGCTGTCCCTGAAAGCCATTCTCTCCTCTCTGCCTTGGCCCTTCCTTAAGCATCAGCATCTCTCTCTCTCCCTTATAGGCAGCATTTTTTTTCTGCACAGAATGTACCCAAGTTATCCCTATCCTAAGAATTATTGATCATAGGCTATTTCATATCCTTCCTCTCCAAAGCTTGTGTTCTAGCATTTTCTGTTCAAAAACTGCTGAAACTTTAGCAACATCAGGGTGGGTCTGTGGTTTTTTTTGGGGGGGGGGTAAGTAATGAATTCAAAATGATAAATTTAAAACTGAAGCACCTAGGAGACGTACTCCTGGGCATTTCTGAGAGGGTGGTTCCAAAGAGGAAGACCCACGAGAATGAGATCGCTCCAGCCCATGGGCTGGCATCCCAGAATAAATAAAAAGAGAGAAAGAGGTCAGGTCAGAGGTCATCAGCATCCCTCCCTGTGTTGCCTGACTGTGGGTATACTGTGACCAGCCTCCTCACAATCCTGCCACCATGATTTCCCCACGAGCATGGGCTGTACCCTCACACCATAAGTCAGATGAACCCTTCCTCCGTAATTTGTTTGCTGTCAGGGATTTCATCACAGCAATGAGAAAAGCCACAAAATAAAAGAAGCAAGAGTTAATAATTATTTTTAAGAAGGAAGAATACAGTAAACTATCTTTCTTCTGAAATAAATATTGCAAACATCAGTACATCTACAAAATGGGAACCGGCTTCCTTTGCTAATTTCATAAGCTCTGACACTTTCCCTGAGTTTTCCTGGATGTTTGCTCCTTGCTTCTTTGCTTAGAAGCCATCCATCGGGGCTTCCAGTCTAGTTTATTTCTAATTTTGCATATTTTTGGTTTTTAGGGAGTTTTAGTTACATACTTCATTATTGAAAATATCTGTAGATACGGATTTTTTTGTTTTTAGTGTTTTGGAAACCTCTTATCTAGTTTCCTTTCTAGTTGAGCTGAAAGATTTCAGAGCATTTCAGATTCTGAACTGGCTGTTGAGCATCAGTGTTCATTTAGTTGTGAAGCTCCTGATGTCTCATCACAGAGGCATGTTATAGGTTTTAAGTTCATATGTATAGAGAGAATTTGTTTCTGACTGACCTTGATATGACCTGGATCTTCTACTTGTGACTTTCCACTTCTGATGACTACAAGGCCTTTCCCCAGGCTCACCTCTGACTCTGCAAATCTCAAACCTTTTCTCCTCGAGTACCTGGAATTTTCCAAATGTTGGGTGTGATTCATATTAACCATTAACTTGACAGCATCTAGAATCACCTGGGAGATGGACTGCTGAGGACACCTGTGAGGGGTTTTCTTGATTAGGGTAATTGATGTGGGAAGACCCAACTTAACTGTGGGTTGTGACAGTTGTCTAGGCAAGGGATCTTGGACCGTGTAAGAGAAGAGAAGAGGGTCTAGAGAGATGGCTCAGCAGTTAAGAGCATTGGCTGTTCTTGCAGAAGACCCGGGTTCAAATCCCAGCACCTACAAGATGGCTTATAGCCTTCCATAACTCCAGTTCCAGGTAATCTGACACCCTCTTCTGTCCCCCATGGCCACTGTATGACACAGATGCACTTACATACATGCAGGCATAAATTCATTGTGCTGGATAGCTTTAGTGTCAACTTACACCTGGGTTGAGGGAGCCTCAATTGGGGAATTGGCTCCATTGGACTGGCCTGTGGCCATGTCTGTGGGGCATTTTCTTGATTGTTGAGTGATGTGGGAGGGCCCAGCCCACTCTGGGTGGTGCCACCCTCGGCAGGTGGGCCTGTGTTGCATAAGAAAGCAGGCTGAGCAGGGGCCAGGGGAGCAAGCCAGTAAGCAGGAATCCTCCTTGGTCTGTGCTCCAGCTCCTGCCTCCAGGTTCTTGCCCTGACTTCCTACCTTGGGCTCCCTGATGAACTGTGACCCAGGAGATGTAAGATAAATAAACCCTTTCCTCCCCAAGTTGGTAGTGGTCAGAGTGTTTTGTCACAGCAATGAAGAAACAAACTAAGACACTCATACATATAAAATAAAAATAATAATTTTTTAAAAGAGGAGAGACGGGACTGAGCATTCACTGCTTTCTTCTGTGAACATAATGTGACCAGCTTCAGGCTCCTGCTGCTCTCAGTGCCCTACCATGAGGGACTGCACTTTAAACTGAGACCTATAATAAACACTCCCTCCCTTAAGTTGTTCTTGTCAAAAATATTTTATCACAGTAACAAGAAAGGAAACCGAGACACTGGGTGTCAAAACACATCCATACTTGGTGTCAGGGTGGGAGGAAACAGATTAGCTATTCATAAATCACATGTAAAACACATACTGTGTCCCCTTAGGCCCTAACTCTAGTTCTCTAAGCTGGAACCTGAAGGCCAGGCAGGCATTCTACCTTGTATGCAGGAGAACGTGAGCAGAAAAGCGCTTTTGCCTGACTCTAATCAGCATACATACAGAAGTTTCAGAGTTGGTGTAAGCATGGGCCAGTATTGCTAGGGCACATCCTAGAGTCTGGGAATGGCCTGGGCCAGTTAGATACAGAGAGAGGCCTTGTTTTCTCCCTGGTAAATCTGTCTTTGTTGTTAAAGTGTCCTCAAGCCTCCTTTAGCCAGATACCCCTCCCCAGGCCCCTCAGTGCTTGGAATTGGCTTCTGCTCTATCTTCTTATAACTTACCATTCCTGGATAATCACCTGATGACACAATAGGTTTTTCTGAAGCCTTCTGCCTTGCTTCTGTAAAGAAGCCCGTTCCTGTGTTTCCTGGCCAGCTTACCCTATTTCCTCCACCCAGTAGCACTCACTCTCTCTCATTCTTCCCCCTTCCGAGGGTAGCGCTTTCCAAATTCCTGCCCTAGGAATTCCTTCCTCTCTATGGTACATTCTTTAAAAATCCCGTTCAACCACAGCCTGTCACTACGATCATTATCTATGTGCATGGCCCAGTCTCTAGAGCCAAGTTTCATTGCTGGTACCCCTCCCCAATACTTTAACCCAATGTCCATTCCCCACACCAGCTCTCTTCTTGGCTACATTTGGTCCACTCTCAATCAGAGATGATTGTTGATTCTTTGGCCACATTTCTTTCTCTCAATTCTATTATACTGTGCACTACAGGCATCAACATCCTTAAAATACAGGGAAAGCCTCCCAACCATTCTAGAGAGAGTACAGCCTATAATCCACGTTCCTTCACTCAGATGGGTTTTCTTCTCCCGAGAGCCTCCCTGTGCTCTTTATTTTTTATAGAACATTCCTTACACTCCAATGTGTGTGTGTGTGTGTGTGTGTGTGTGTGTGTGTGGTGGTAATTAGCATTTATTTTCAATACAAGGAGTTGGACCTAAGGCCTCCCATACATAGGGTTCGAAGCACTTTGCCTCTGAGCTATATTCCAAACATTTGTTTTGACTTTTTATTTTGAGATAAAGTCTCACTAAGTTGCCTAGACCCTTTTTGAATGCACTCTGTAGAGCCAAAGTGGGCCATGAACTTGTAATCAATCCCGCCTCGGCCTCCACAGCCCTAGCCAGCAGCTCCAACCTCTGAGGTGTACACTCTCTGCCAAAGACTTTGCACCACCTTATTTAATTCCCACAAGTGTCTTAATACGGGCCATGAACTTGTAATCAATCCTGCCTCGGCCTCCACAGCGGTTGGAATCACAGCCCTAGCCAGCAGCTCCAACCTCTGAGGTGTACACCCTCTGCCAAAGACTTTGCACCACCTTATTTAATTCCCACAAGTGTCTTAATAATGTCTATTAAGATTAATATTATCCCTAGTTTAAATGAAGAGCCTGAGCCTCAGAAAAAAAGTTAAAAATTTGCTCAAGGTCAAGTTAGATGAAGTTCTCTGACTATAAATAACCAATAGCTGATAACAGTAGCAACTACAAATTAGAGCTCCCTTGTAGCTCTGTGGTCCTTTGCACTAGACAACACATGAGTACCCCGAGTTTATACCATCACTGTATCCTTTTGAAGAGAGAAACTGCAGCCTACAATGTGTGACATCCTCTGGCAAGCACAACCACATGCCAGCCTCCCGGCTCTGCTGACGTGATCTTGGCGTGATTTCTCTGCAGCACTTCGGCAGCCTTCCTGAAGGCATGGGCCGTTTCTTTCTTTTCGGTATCTATTATTCCACAATTTCATGCATATGTATCATGCAATTTGATCGTATTTGCTCCAGGACCCTCTCTTATGCCCATCCCACTCCCCTCTTTCCAACAAGTCCACGTTCCTACCTTTGTGTCTCACTTGTATGAGTGTAGGCAGGGGTTACTGAGCAAGGCTGACCTACCAGTGACTACGCCACTGAGGCCTCTGACTCCTCCTCCCTCAGCAACTATTGGCTGCTTGTAGCTACTCAGAGCCTGTGAGCCTCTCCCTCACCCATGATGGGATGCGGACGGGAAGGGCATTTCTTTTCCAACTTTTTTCTCGCTAAGATTTGTTACTTATGGGGAATGGAGATGTGGCTTAGAGGTTAAGAGCACCGGATGTTCTTACAGAAGACCTAGGTTCAAATCCCAGTACCCACATAGCAGCTAACAACTGTTCATAACAGTAGTTACAGGGGATCTAACATCATCTTCTGGCCTCCGATGGCATTGCAAAACATGGGTGCACTTTCATACATGCAGGCATAACACTCATGAAATAAATTTTTAAAAATGTTTTAAAGATTATTTTTTATTTATGTGTATGTATCTTCCATGTATGTGTAGGAGCCTGTGGAGGTCAGAAGAGGGGATCAGATCCCCTGGAACTGGAGTTACAGGTGGTTGTGACCCAACCAATGTGGGTGATGGGCTCCCAGCTACAGAACTCTGGAACAGCAGCAATTTCTCTTAACTGCTGAACCATCTCCCCATCGCTAAAAAGAATTTTTATTGAAGTTATTTCAAAACTACGAATAAAGTACAAGCACAAAAATCTATTTGCTCCTGAACGATTTCAACGTAATTTGTCTATATGCTGTCCTATGACCCCCAAACCATTTAGTCTACATTTCCTCCAAACTGGAAAGGTGTTCTACACAACAGCAACAGCTCTATCAGAACAAGGAAATTAACACTTGCACATCACTGCCTCTATTGGGCCTGCACCAATCATGGGCTTCCCAGAGGGTCCATGCCAGCAGAGTCTTAATCTCCCGAAATGCTTCCTTGGTCTTTCCCCACACTCTTGACCTTGGCATTTTGAAACTAGAAGGCCAGTTCTTTACAGCACATCCATCAGGTTGAATCCGCCTGATGTTTCATTGTGACTGGATTTAGGAAATCTTCTGCATCTTCCCATCAAGCTGTGGCAGATGCTTTTGGTCTGTTTTCCATAGAGTTAAGTTAGATAATTGGGTTAAGATTGGGTTACCTGCCAGGCCTCTCTAAATGCTACACTTTTTTTCTTTTGAACACAGAATACTGTATGAGAACGGCTTCTTTGACGCTGGGTAACTATTAGATTTCACCCATTTTCGTCCACAGAAGCTCCTCAGTTTAGTTTTAACTGTAGTTGCTGCCAATGGGTGATTCTGATGATGAAATTATTCCTTCCACACTTATGAATCAGCAGCTGATATATTAATTTAGTTATATTATTTCAGATTTGTGAGCCTCATTTTAGTCAATGAGTTATAATTCTTTACTAACATTTTTGAAGATCACTGGCCTCAGGCTTGTCTGGGTCCCTTTGAAGACGTTCCTCTGTCTTTGTGTCTTCATTCTGGGAGTTCCTCCTAATGTCCTGACATGTTAGGTCCTTTGGGGCTATTCTTGGACTTTCCTTGCTGGTCATTATAAATCTCAATTCACCCTCTTAACCTTAGACCCTGTAAAACTGAAAAATCAAGTTATACACTTTCAATATAGAGTGGCACCAAGCCAGCATCCCCATTTTGAAAGAAAGGAACAGGAGGGTAGAAAAGAAAGACTAAACCAAAACTCAGGAGAGTAAGTAAATCCTGCAGTTCCATGTCCAGTATCTGGGCTGTGGCGACATCATCTGGGGTCCAGCAGAACTGGGTGGTCCTCTCCCTACAACACTGTCACTTGCAACACATGTGGCCTCTCTCAGACCAGGTCCGTGCAGTGCATGCAGCTTTCCTGGGCAGACATTCTGTGTTTCCTGGCATCTCTAATATCCTGGGGTCTCTGCTGAAACTTAGGCCTCACCTTCACAGTCTTTGACTGTGGCCTCTCAGAACCTCTTTGCGGAACTTGTGACCCTACCACACACTGTCCAAGTGGCTTTTGTCGGAACCTTGGCATCGACCTCTGTGATCCTGTATTCTTGTGTCCTGTCTGTTTGCAAAACCAGCACCACAGAGACAACGCGGCCAAGTTCTGCTGTGAACTTGAGATGTATCCGGAGTCCCTTTGACCTTGGTTGCAGGAGCTTTGGTGTGCCTTCACAGCAGAACCTGAGGAAACACTTTCCTCGGCAGTCGCTTTCCAAGAGGGCACCCTGCAACCTCTACCTTTCAGGTCCTCTCCTTGCAGATGGATTTTGTAAACTGGCTTTCGGTTTCACACTCTGGAACATTTTATGGGTGGATCCTCACCCTCAAAGTACCTTTCCTATTATCCTGGTGCAAAGTAGTTCCTTTTTTAAAAAAAAAATAATACTAATCTCCTTAACAATTACAGCTGTTTAGTCTGTGCCCACCCTACCCACAACTCTAACCAGGTTCATGTGTGTCTCCATGCTAAATTGCTTGGTTTTTACATCTGTCTGGTCTACTTTCTGCTTGCACTCACTGTAAGCCTTGCTAGATGCTGTGGGCAACGTCCATGCCACAGCCTGAACGCTACACTATCTTGAAATGTCCTCCACTGAGCAAATTAGTCTGCAGCTTTTGACTTCTCCCTCACTCGGTTTTTCAAGACAGAGGCAGATTGTGTGCAGATGACTTGTCAGAGTGTAACAGGAACGGCTTCTGTCCAGTTCCAGATAGGGTCCTTGTTTCCTTTGAAGCTCCTGATGAAGACAGTCTTCACTGTCCACATTTCCGTTGGCATGTAGGTCTCCCACACTTCCGCTAGAAGACCCACTATGCTCTGCTTGCAGCATTTTAGGGTTTTCCTACCCTGAAGCTCCAAACTCTTCCGGTTCCTCCTGAAAACTACTTCCAAAGGCCTATGAACCACATGTAAACTCTTATATCACTGGTCAAGTTTATCGTCATCAATGGCCCCACATCTGGTACCAATGTTCTTTCTGAATTAGTTACCGTTCTCATTCCTTCATTCTTCATTCCCATCATGATAATTTCCTCTCCCCACTTCAAAGTGCTAAACATTTTATAACAAGTCTTCTGTAGCCTTTTTCAGAAATATTATATCTCATGTGGTTGATCTGTTTGCAAGTGGAAGCACACACAGGTGTGATGTAGCTATAAAGGGAATATGTGTACACTTACTGTACAAATAATTTCATCGCTTTTTATATTTACTGTAAATATATAGATCATAGAAATATTTTAAGGATAGTTGGGCTTCCAGAGAGATTAAAGAATATGGCCACCAGTAAATAAAGGCAATGCCTCCAGATTTCTTGGGCTTAAACTAAAACTTCTGGGGACAACTGCAAAGGTTTAGACATTTCGGGGCCTGTTAATTAGCCTCAGGCCAGACTGATGTTCACATTTGAGGAGTCCAGTTGCTGCTGCTGTCATCCACAGACTATAGAACCACAACTCACGTGTGTTCTTATTACTGTTCCAAAGAAATCTCAAGCAGACAAAACAGAAAGCACAGCAGGATCGCACAAGTTCGCACATTAGCTGAAAGGCAGTTAAAATGCAGTCCCAGGTCCTCCTTCACCCACATCAGGCTGCCTCTTCAGACTAGATCGCATGCGTAATAGGTTTCCAACCCCTCAACCGCACTTCTCGTGCATCCACTCACTTCCACCTAATGAAGTAGATAAATTAACCCAATCAAGTCTAACCTCTCAGGGGAAAATGAGTTCTGAAAAGATGTTTTGTTGAAGATAGCTGGCCGTTCAGAAATCATTTTAACTCCTAACTAAAAAGCAAGGTTTCCAAACAGGTTCCCAACTAGATTATGTTCAACCACCAGAGAACTCTTCTGATAGCAATTAGGCAGATCTTTAAGTTTACAAAACAGATTTGTATTTTTATTTTTTTTGCACAGATAGGTTAGTAAACTCTATATGCAGACTGATGTCAAAGATGGGTATTCTGTGCCAGAAGAACATCCACTAGAGAAGGATTAGTTGTTTCTGGTCATTGCAAAGCCCCAAATCCCCATTTGAGTTTTTAATGACTTAGTTTTGCCTACTGCATATTCAAAGAATGGTATCACCATGTATGATATTTACTGTTTTCTGACTATAAATTTAATATATGCTTATATTTTTTAAATTTTTTTATTTATTGTTTTTATTTTATGTGTATGAGTATATTGCCTGCATGTATGTGAGTATACCCATGTCGTGCAGTGCCACAGAGGTCAGAAGAGGGCTTTGGATTCCCCTGGAACTGGAGTTAAGGATGGTTTGTAGCTGCCATGCGGGTGCTGGGAATTGAACCTGGGTCCTCTGCAAGAGCAGTCAGTGCTCTTAACTGCTGAGCCATCTCTCCAGCGCCACATGCTTATATTTTAAATACAGATATAACAGCTGATTTAATGTTTTTATTTGTGTATTTTCACGTATGGTTTAGGTTTTGTTTTTTATTAAGCTTTTAAATTTTTATACATTTCCCACTCAAATCCAGACCCCCTTCCCCATCCATGCCTCCCCCATCCCTCCACCGAACCCTATGCACTCTGCCATACATGCTGAGTCCTATCCTGTACTGTCGTCTCTGTTTTTCCCCCCACTATGTCATTGTAATTTCATAACACTGAATCCGGTAATATGACATTAGTGTGTAGCAGTCTGTGGACTGTACACTAACATACGTTGCCTTTAGAAATGCTGACTTTCTATATTCACAGCAATGCATAAACACCTTTGCGTACACATCTTTGTCCACAGCTTTGGGTACCTCCCTAGAAGCAAAATTATCACACGAAAAGACACACCCTATTTTACAGAATGTCGACTGATATTAAGTGCATTTCCAGGGACATTGCTCTGATTTCCATTTATCCAAAGGGTTTTCAAACATCCCTGGTGGGATCTAATGCGCTAACACCATTTTCCCAATTTGCTAATTGAAAAATTATATCTGATTTTCCCTTAGTTCATCTGTACTTGACTAATCATGAAGCTTGATGTTTTTATATATTTAGGCTCACATATATGTGCATGGGTGTCTTTTTTATGTTTCCCTATTTGTCTAGTGTCTTTTTTCTAGTGAAATATTCATACCACTTCAAATGTATTCATATTTCAATAATAGTGCATACATTTTATGTACATATAGCCCTTGGCATGTATGTTGTCAATAATGTCAGTTTTTCTTTTGCTCTTAAATTTTATGCCTCTCTTTAAAGGTCTGTTATGCATTTAGAAATTACTATGTTTTAATGAATCCCTATACATTGTGGTGAACTGAGCAGTTTGCCTACCAAAGCGTTCACCTGTGGCTGCATGGTGCACACTGACACGTGCAGCTCCGGGCACCCAGCAGCACCTCTCTGGCAATCTCTCCTGTGTTCTGGCAAGCAGTGACCTATACAAAGCTGCCTCCTGAACGGCACCACTCACAACTCTCATGGTGGGAGCACAGAACTGGCCTGAAGCCTTTGGGGAGCTCTGTTTCTCTCCAGACATAACATTATTTCACCAAATATGAGAACTAAATTTTATCAAAACCACCTTAAGAATCATCTAGGGGACAGCAAATACCCACTGCCAAGTAGCATTTTGATGAGTTAAGTATAAACAAATGAGAACATATGGACCACATTTCCTCAAAATAAACAAGAATATGAAATAAAAAGGTGCTTAGCCAAATAGAACGGGGACTGTTAGGAAGGCAAAATGAGTTTAGCCTAAAACACAACACATTCATCAACCATATACCTGATCCCAAAATAAGCTGAGTCCGTGCTGGCCACAGCGCAAAACGGTCCTGGGAAAAGGTCCGGTTCCAAGCACATTCCTTTTCAACCTGTGTTCCTGGGCCTCTTGTGGCAATGTTTTTAAGGGAAACATGAATACAAGATTATTTTACTTTGTCCCTCATTTTAGCTCTGCCACTATGAAATATTAAAATTCAGGGGCTGCGGAGATGGCTCAGCAGTTAAAAGCACTTGCTGCTTTTCCTGAGGACCCAAGATCCAATCTCAGTTCCCATCAAGTAGCTCACAACACAACTTCCTGTATCTCCAGCTCCATCCTGTTCTGGAAGCTATGGGCACCTGTCTCACATGTGCAAACACACACACACACACACCCCTTCACACAAATAAAAACAAATCTTAAAAAAGAAATATTAAGATTCGCATCAAGCCAGATGAATCCTCTCATCCCACTCTAGGCTGAGCCAGCCCAAATGGCAGGAGAGACAGACACTGGTAACACAAAACTACCTTCGAGGAACTGGAAGCCATTCCAGCCAAAACTGCCATCTGTCCACAGTGAAATCTGTCAATTGTGGCTCTTTATGAAATCTACATGAGTCTATCACTGAGTGTGGCTTGCCTCACCTCCTTTCTGGTCGAGAATCATGCAGTCTTATGCTCATTTTGCCAAACAGAGAGAGTAGCGAATAGTTTCTGAAAATATATATGAAATGCAGTGTGTTGTAGGGATAAGGGGGCTTTGGCAAAAGTCATAAGTCAAATTCTGCTGCAAACGCTGAGTGACGCCGGAAGTCATCATCCCTGAGCTTCACCTAGCTTGTCTGTGACATGGGGCAGGGGTGTCTGTGTTAGCACATTCACTGGTCAGAGGACAGAGTCACCGAGGAAATGAGCATAAAAATATCTGGTCATCTCAAAGTAGTTTAAATTCGCATACACAAGGCCTGTGCAAACTCAAGCCCGACAAAATCCCAAGATGGAGAGGGGAGGCGGGCACGATGTCCCAGCCCCCCGCTGAAGCGCTATCGGCAATAGATAGCTACTGGGAGAGGGAGAAGAGTGTGTTCTTTAAGAATGTTGCCGCTGGGAGGTCAACCACACTCCAGCAGATGGTCACACATGACCGTATAGGGACAGCACAAATTGGACTTGGTGGGTTAAAAAAAAGAAGACACAAAATTGGGTGGGGGCCTGGGAGGAGTTGGGAGGGAAGTGAATATGATCAAAATACATTGTATGAAATTCTCAAAGAACTAACAAAAATGGGAAGGAAAGAATCATTTTTTAAAAATTGGTTGGGGGCTACAGAGATGGCTCAGTGGTTAAGAGCACTGGCTTCTCTTGCAGAAGACCCAGGTTTGAATCCCAGCACCCACATGGAAGCTAACAACCATCTGTAATTCCAGCTCCAGGGGATCTGATGCCCTCGTCTGTCCTCCGCAGGCAATGCACACCACAGGTGCACTTACACTTACACACACAGGCAATAAATTCAAACAGAGAATTTTGTTTTAATTAAAAACAAATCTGGTCATTCATGAGCAGCATCATGTATGGTATCCTCCTAGGCCATGATCTTTCAAGTTAGACATAGAATTACAAGAGGAATTGGTGAAGGAAAGGGACTGAGTTCCTGATAGATGGGTGACATGGTATGTATGCGTGTATGTGGTGTGCATGCATGGGTGTGTGCATGAACGTGTGTATATTGTATATAGTGCCTGCATGTGATAAAGAGATAAAGAGAATTCAAGTTTAACAAAAGGATCTTCTGTGAGCTTTGACAATGTTGGCAAACATTCCTGCAAAGGGCTCATCTCAGAGTCTCTCTTGCAGCCAGAAGAACCACTAGGAAATCATTAAAGCCTTCTAAGACAGTCCAGCTGAGGGCTGTTAAGGCAGTCCAGTTTTGATTTCCAATAAACTATGGCTTTCCAAATGCTACTTCCTCATCCTGAATGCTCAGGTCATTTCTGTCATTGTTAGGTCCCTGAGAGTATTTAAAATGCCACTGATAATACAAAGGCCATGGACCCCTTAGAAGTCCAGGGGCGTCTGAAAACACTATTGCATCATAAACCTATGACTCTCTGTCTCAGAAATTAAACTCAATGCTTGAAGATGGAATACATCAGGACTGGGGAGAAGGCTCAGTGGATAATAAGAGTGCTTGCTCTGAAGGAAGGAGGACCTGAGTTCAAATCCCCAGCACCCACATAAAACTCTAAGCATGGCTACATGTGCCTATAAGCCTAGCACTGGGAGGCAGAGACAGCCGGGGGTCCCAGCTCCCTACCCAGCCTGCCTAGCCCAAATGGCGAGCTTCCAGTTCAGTGAGAGACTGTCTCTAGTTGGAGAACAACAGAGGATGACAGTGAACATCTTCCTCCGGCTTCCACATGCATGTACATGGGTGCATGCACTTGCACTTTAATGCCTGCTCCACACCTCCCGTACATACCCAAGATGAATGAATTGCTGTCAGTGCTGTTTCATGAGCTTTCCAAGACTTAGGAGCAAAATAAACCGAAGGCTCCGCCAGTTTTCAGAGTAGACTGTGCTCAGCGTAACAATGGACATACATACATAAAACTTTAGGCAACATGTTTTCCAAATCAAATTCAATATCATGTTTATTTTTTCCACACAAGTTGATTTCTCTGTTAATAAGCATGCAGATTTTCTGTTCTTAACAGGAAGAGAGCATGTGGTTTGGAGTCAGAGAGACAGGAGCAGTCTCCTGTGTTTGGCATCGATTTTTTGTGTGACCTTGGGGAGATGACCTACTTCTCTGAGCCTTGCTCACCGCATTTATAAATCCTTCTGGTAGCTTGGCCTTTGGTTTGGGAAACACTGCACTCTCCCCAAACTTCTTTGTTCTGAGTTCCTTCCATATAAGGGAGATAAATGTCCACAATGGGTTACTTACACAGAATCATATTGTTCTCTGGACTTTTAAACATGCACATTTTTCAAAATCTCCCTGGATCACTCTTCTCCATTCTATGTCTTCCATTTAAACCATATCACTGGCTTTCAGGACCTGGTCTAGAAGGTTCTGGAATGGAGAGAATATGAGCACTTCCAGAGAAAAGTTCCCTCCAGAGTCTACACTTCCTCTTGTGAGTGAGAGGGTTACTTACATGCATCTTAAGAAAGCTGCATCCTTAGTTCAGACTTTTCCTCCTCCTCTTCCTCCACCCCACCCCTCCTCTTCCTCTTCTTTGTCCTTTTCCTTCCCCTCTCCCCTCCTTCCCTTCCTCCCCCTCCCCTTCCTCCTCCTCTCCCTCATCCTCCTCCCCATCCCCTTCTTCCTCCTCCCTTCTGCCTCCTCCTCTCCCTCCTCCCCCCCTCCTCTCCCTCCTCCTCTCCCTCCTCCTCCTCCCCTCTCCTTCCTCCCCCTCCCCTTCCTCTTCCTCCTCCCCCTTCCTCCCCTTCCTCTTCCTCCTTTCTCCTCCTCCCCTTCATCCTCCTACTCCTCCCTCCGTTTCTCCCATAGAGGCCATAACTGAATAAAGACTGATGCTCTCTGTGGGTTCCGCTTCAGGAATTCATTTTCATAGTTTACCCTTGTAATAAATAATTCCGTGAGCTGCAGTTTGTGCTGAAAACAAAAATGTGAGATCCTTCTTCATAATCTGACCTTCCCTCTGGGCAATGGCAGCCAAGCACTGCCCTGGTTTGTAGCAATGGAGCCTCACCTGTGCCTCCTAAGATGAAACAGCACTGCCAAGGAGTCAGGCTCCACTCCACTGGCAAACCTGGGCCGGGCTGTGGGCCCTTTGGAAACGATTAAACATCAAGGACAGATCCATAAGTGGGAAACCACGTGGTGGTGGACTAGCAGGATCTCACTGAAACCAAGAACAGTTTCTAGCTCAAGAATATAGGCCAGTGGGGGTTGAGGGAGGGCTGGAAGTTCAGAGAGTAACTGAGGTACAGGGGGACAGGAAAGGTCTGGGGAAAGTTTCTGAGCAATGCAGAGAGGTTTTTAGGAACTGCTTCTTTTTGTTTGTTTATTTCCTTAAAAGCTAGGAAGGTTTCTAAATTCCTTCCAACCACAATTGCAGCAGGCATTTTAGTAGAGACCTTCTGACCCAGAAAGAAATCTTAGTAGAAACTAAGGATGGTTAGAGGGAAAAAGACACAACAGGTTACATAGATCTGTGGAATGATAAGTAAAAACAAAAGACATGGATACATCCACAGCTAGGCAGGCAGAATGCTTTGCATCCTCGAGACTGAAGAGAGACGCATCAGACCGGAAGCAGGAAAATGCTCCTCAGTGTTCTTCGCTAAGGATGTGTGCAATGTGGACCATTACAGGCAGATCATAGCCTGCCACAGAAACACCTATGATCATGTGGAAGGAAACAGAACCGTGCCACGTGCCATGGTGGCGGTCTAATGAATCCAAGAGCCAGCCTCACTCCCACACTCCTCCAGTGTCCAGCTGTGGACAGGTTAAACTCAGATCCCCGACCCCACTGGTACAGCGTTCACCTTGCAAGCATGAGGACATCAAGACAGAGCCCAAAACGCACATAAAAAGCTGGTATGATGGTGCACACTTAGGATCTCAGAAGTGGTGAGATGGGGACGAGACTGATGGATTCCCAAGGCTCCGCTTGGCAGCTACCTTGGCGAGGAGCCTGACCAATGAGAGACTGTCTCAAACAACAGGTGGAAAGACACCTGAGGTTGTCCTCTGACCTCCATTCACATGCACACATAACACGCAGGCAGGCAGAGAGAGACAGAGACAGAGAGACAGAGACAGAGAGATATAGAGAGGGACAAGAGACAAAGAGAGACACAGAGAGAGAGCATTCTGGGATCCTGCTTCCTGACACATCCAAGTGAGCAGGCACCTCAGCATCCTGAATCTTTTCCTCCACTGATGGAAAGCCTTTGAAGCCCGCCTTTTGTGGGCGCAGACAGGCCAGAGTCAATCCTTCTTATTAAACACTGTCATTTCTTTGAAGACTGCTATTAAATCACCCCTCAGAACTTGGGCATCCTTAGGGGGAAAAAACAGTTAAGGGTTTTAAAAAAAAAAAAAAAAAAACAAAAAAAAAAAAACACAACCTGTCCTGTTCCTCCTCTTCCCCTGCTACAAGATTCAATTAACAAGAGGGAGACAGTGGTGCGTTTTTAACTAGTTCTTCACGCCGAACTGCTTAGAGATGTACATTAGGCCGCCTTTTGGTAATGGGAAAAAATTATCTCGTCATGACTGGGCTCTTTCCAGCCTCCAGCAGAGGATCCCTATCCGTCAGCTGGACAGGAAGATTGATTTTCTAATTAAGCGGGCATTTGTACAGGCGTGCTCAGGGAGCCACAGACGGCCTTCTGCCTCTTTCCTCCACACTCTGTTTGTTCATTTCCCATCACATTTAGAGCTCTTCAGGTGAAGAAGGAGGGGTGGGACTCTGTCCGTGCAAACCTCCATTAGAACCTCTGGCTGCTTAGGAAAAAAAAGCATCAAGTTATTGGGAAAAAGAGAGAAAATGATAGGAATCCATTTGGACGGATTTGGCTCCTGTGAGGATGAGCTTTGCCTGTGTCCCTCTCACCCTAGGGTCCACCCTGCTCCGGCGAACACAGAGGCTGCAGGATGCAGATTATTTTTTTATATGTCTGTTTATAAGGTGTGCACTTTTAGTAACTAGTCTCAAGTCAGTGTACAGGCAAGCCCTGGCTGCCTCACACCTCACCTGACTGGTAGGGAGATCAAAGGTCTTCATATATCAAGTTGGGGGACAAAAAGAGGGGGCAAAGTGCTGTTGGTTCCCCTGCATGGACTCAGGGTGTGGACTGGGTCATCCACATCCTTTTGGGAGTTGGGGGTGGCTTTTAGGAGGGACCTATTGTATCTAGGGATACTTGGAATGACTATTAAAAAAAAAAGTATAATCAAACACCTGGCTGGTACCTGGATAGGAGGCAGGTTTTCACCACTTCGAAATGCTCCCTGTTGGCACCACTTTTCAAAAAGGTACAGCGGGCTTTTGTGCAGCCCCCGTGATGAGGTGTGCTTGTGGGGTTATTTAATTAACTTAGGGGAAGCATCTGAAGCCTGAGGCAGTTCAACCAGAGTCTGTGTCCTGGGGGATTCTGCAAGAGGAGAAAACTTACTCTGACAGTCTGGGATCCAGCAACGAGCTTGCTACTCAGTATCTTCCTCCAGTGGGAGACACCAGGGGATAAAACCGAGGTCAGTGCAAAAAGCTTGCATCTGTTTAGTCCGTTCCTGGTACATCCATTACCCAATATTTTATTTAAAAGCCCAGTCTCTCACTAATTCAAAGGCTAAGCTCAATTTGGGAGTGTTCTGAACTGAACTGGGATGACATCTACTAATTTCTCACTGTCAAAAAATAATAGACGAAAGAAAAACAGAGAGAGAGAGAGAGAGAGAGAGAGAGAGCGCAAGTATAGAAAGTGGCAAAGGCAAAGAAATTTAAGGGGTTGGGCAGGAGCTTATTAAAGAAACACTTGTTTAAAAGACCTTTCAAAAAGTAGCCTTTGGGGCTGGGGCTCAGTTCCTAGAATGGCTAGCATACATGAAACCTGGGCTCCATCCCGGGAGGCTCAGGTCACTTCAAGGTCACCCTCAGCTATATGGGGAGTTTGAGACCAGCCTGGGAAACATCAGGCCCTGTCTAAAGAAAAAGCAAAAACAAACCAAAAATAGCCTTTCAGATTAGTGTCATTCCCATTCACAAAGCAGCTTCCTGTCTTAGGCAGCTCCTAAAGTCACTGTAGGCTAAACAGACCCAAATTCACACTCCTGACTGAGCTCATAGGTCGTCCCTGAAGCCTCGCCCCTGTATCTATATATGGAGCCACCACACTCATCAGTGCGGCGCTGATGGAGACTGTTCCCCTGGAACCGAACAGACCCAAATTCACACTCCTGACTGAGCCACCACACTCATCAGTGCGGCGCTGATGGAGACTGTTCCCCTGGAACCTTGCATCCAATCAGTTGCCTCTGTCTGCAAAGCAGATCTCTGGTGGAGCCAGGATCATTTGTATCAGTGGTTAATGTGGACCATTGCAACACTGTCCTCTCCTCTGCACGCCCAGCCTGTCTTCCCCTTCACAGCCAGAGCAATCCTTTTCCCACTTCCCCCAAGTGTCTTAGATACAGTCATTCCACATTCTGAGACCCCAGGGGCTTCCCAGTGATACCAGCTCCCTAGGCAGTAGGCCTTTCTGGGCTGTCTATCTGACATTTATGGTTTTTGCACAGGAGGCTGGTGCCTTCCCCAGCAGTGACAGAGATTCTTCACTTGACCAAAGCTTTAGTTAGGGTTGTTTGTTTTGGTTTTGTTTTGAGGCAGGGTCTCAGGTAGCTCAGGCTGGCCTCAAGTTCACTGCTATATAACTGAGGGTGACTTGAACTTCTGATCTTGCCTTGGGCTCTCCAGCATGCTGGACTCATAGGTGTGTTCTATCACACCCAGTTTCTGTGGTGCTGGGAATTGAACTCCCGGCCTTGTGTATGCGAGGCCAGCACTCTCTCAACTGAACCACATCTCCAGCCCTTGTTAGATTCTTAAAACATCTTCTAGACCTACCTGTGCTGTGTCCTCACAAAATTCAGTTTTAGTAAGAACACTCCCATCAGTTTAGCAAGACCCTACCCCCAAATCAGATCACTCTCATTACCTGAGAGTCCTTGTTATCTGATTGGATTGCTGACCCCCATCCTTTCTGGAACAGCATCGGACCCCCTGGCCTTCAGCCAGACTCTTCCTCCTCCTGGTGCTACATCTTAGCGTCCCTCACCCTACTCCGACACTAAATCCCTTTTTGCTTTCACAGTACTTGAAGTTGAGTCCAGTGTCTTTCCCTGTCTCTGCAAAAATGTATTACCAAGGTCCTTCTATCTGGGCGAAGTCTTCCTTACCATGTTCTGTCATGACACTCTCTTTTCACAGGCTTTTGGAAACTGTGTCAGTGACTAGAGCTCACAACTGCGGTTTACTGGGTGGGACCCTGAGCATCCCAGGAGACACACAGCGCAGCCCTTGGCATCACTGCCTCCTGTTGCCACCATGAAGTATCCTGCCCAAAGCAACTTAGGAGAGAAAAGGTTTATTTTGGTTTACAGACCCAGAGAAATACATTCCATCATGTGGGGGAGACATGGTGGCAGACAGTTTGCACCAAACACACACACACACACACACACACATACATATATATACACACACATACATGTATACACACCACTTGCACACATATACACATTACATACGCATACTACACATGTATACACATATATATGCACACACATAAATGCATATACACATATATATATACATACACCATACATGCATCCACATACTACACACATACCCAAACACATGTAACAAACATTTTCTGAATCTCAGGAACCTTAACTTGCTTTAATATAATTCGTGCTACACAAAGGTTTGTAGACAGTAAGAACACTGAGAGGGTTAGACAGTAGTTGTTAGCTTCTAGGATGACGCTTGGCATTGGCAGCAGAAGCCAGAGTTCCAGGGAGTCAGGCAGACCTGAGCGACTGAGTCTCATGAGGAAAGGGGAAGGCAATGTGGCAGAAGGCATCTGCCCCTCGGACAGGCCATCGGAGAAAGCAGAGCATCCCAGAGGGAGCTGAGAGACACGGCAGCCAAGCAAAGAGGGCCAGACAGCAGCTCAAAAAGGCACAACAAGCAAATGCGTAATGTCAAAGCAACAGGTTTCATCAGTTCACTGCGGAAGTGGACGGTCGGTGATTGTGAGAGACTGTGAGGGGAAGTCATGCCTCTGAAGGGGCAGCTGGTGACAAGGAAGCCTGACACAGCTGATCCCAGGTTTTGCTGCAGGCTCTGGGCTCTCAGCGACTCCTCTGAGAGTCAGCATCAATCCCAGCACCATTAGCAGGGCTCCACAGGGAGACAGGCCACTGGAGCACTTGGTCTGGGTACTGACAGGAGGCAAAGATGGGGCAGCATCATTAACTGACAGCTGACTGGCAGCAGTGGATGCAAGGAGATGGGGAGGGGACATTTCCAAAGCTGCACAAGCGCTAAGTCAGACCTGTCTGTGATTGGCAGTTGGATAGAAAAGTAACTTGTGGAGAAGGAACACCTGCTGGGTTTCTAGGGAAGGGATGGGACTGAAGACTGAACTGTACCAGAGAACAGCTACGCTGCCTGCTGGAACCGAAACCCAAAGGGACGGTCGAGGAGGGAGAGCCTACCAGAAAGAAGGAGGGAAGGGTATGGCATATCAGTCACTCCATTGTGGAGGGAAACGGAATAAAGAGTTCCTGATTGGAAAAATCACCCAAACTAAAGAACTGGAAAACTCGAGGTCAGACTCAGAGGAGAATGGGGAGAAACAATTAGATTGACGCTCTGTTTTGGAAAAAGAAAAACTATTAATGATAACAAAAGGTAACCAAGAAATTCATCAGCAGCAACGTTATTTATTGGGGAAAAATAAGAGAAGGGAGGAGGGGTCTGAGAAGAGTAGAAATAAGTCATTTGTAGGAGAGTGAGCTCCCTGGTCGCCTACCCTGAGGTAAGCCACAAAACACAGAAAGGGCTCTGGAGATGCTGGGAAAATAGATTCACTGAGCTATGAAAATGGCATTTGTTTACATGGAGTACAGCACTCAATTTAAATGTACAAAAAAAAAAAATCACCTTTCCCTTCCCTGTAAGGCCACCCATGTTCTTGGGAGTTTTGTTTGTTTTTAAATCCCAAGAATGAGCATAGTTCTGTGAGCTTGCTGGACCTGGGCCACTACCATCCTCAGCACAGTCCTTTATCGTTGAGCGTCTCTGTGGCTCCCACAAAAGAATGGTGGCCAAGTTAATTAGAGGGAAAGTTAATTAGAACCTAGGTCTTCTACCATCTCTCCCCACCTTCAGCAATTTCTCGAGTTCCTAAAAGTGCTGCTTAGTGGAAAAGCTTGGCACTCGGAAGTTTGTGACTGGGAAAGCAATTCCTGCATAATTACAGAGACCCGTGTGACCAATACAGACAGACGGGAACGCTTGGTGTTTTCATTTACAACAGTTTGCAGACTGCGAATAACCTGGTGTTCGGAGCAGAAAGGCGGACTGTGTCTCATCTCTCTGTGATACACCTACTCATTTCATCTGGAAGAGACAGGGAGGGAGGAGAGAAAAAGCAAGTTCCGAACTAGACAGGTAGGGGAACAGAGGGTTCTTCCCAGGGGCATATTTGTGACACAGTGGGGCCAAAAGTCCTGTCGGAGATAAGTAGGTGGGACAAAGGATTGCTTTAGGGTAAGAACTTGAGTGGTAATGGTTAGAGTGGATACTTGGTTGACTTTCAGAATCTTCGATCTTACCATAGGAGTTCTCTGAACTGCAGATTGCTCTTCTTCAAATGAAAGTGAAAATCCCACTTCTCATGATGGTTTCGAGGACAGATCAACCACAGATGAAAAGCTGAGGCCAGAACTGTGGGCTCTGTGAGTCAAAAACTGTGTGGGCAGAAGCTTTGAGAGCTGTAGGAATGCCCTTCACTGCACAGGGTTTCTGGTCAGGTGTGATGATGGAAAGACAGAAGTTCCCACCACAATCAGCTCCAGAGAGGCAGGCTCATTTGCTGTCTCTCCCTGAAATGAAGTTTCAGTCTGGCACCCAGCAAAATGAGTCACTGTGCACCAGGAGGAGTGAAAATCCAGCCTCTGCTATTGGGATTTTCAGCACCATTAAAAGAGCAGAACGTTCAACACTAAGCATTTGGAACGGGACCACACCTTTTACAAAATCACAACCTGTTTAAAATGGGTGGCCTCAGAGGTCAGCTTCAGATGGGCTCCTCTGAATGTCCCTGCTTGTTTGCCGTGGTCCAAAGGCAATTCGGGGGCAAGTATCTCAGACAGATGTGTGAGGCAACGGGTGCTAAATTCAGACACTACTGTTCCTTGAACAAGACAGCTTTCCCTGATGTTTCTATTTGCACAGGGGCTCCTGGTCTGCAGCAAAAGGAGGCCAGGGCCATGGAACACTCTGCAGGATTTATCAAGGACAAAGGGGACCAGGGTGGTGGCTTGTGCCTATAATGACCACACCTAAGAGGCTGTAGGCATCATATCACTTCTTCAAGGTCAAGGCCAGCCTGGGCTCTACAGAGAGTTCAAGGACAGGCAGGGCTACATAGAGAACTCAAGGCCAGCCTGGGGTACACAGAGAGTTCAAGGCCAGCCTGGGTTACACAGAAAGTTCAAGGCCAGCCTGGGCTACATAGAGAATTCAAGGCTAGCCTGGGCTACATAGAGAATTCAAGGCCAGCCTGGGCTATATAGAGACTCCAAGGCCAGGCTGTGCTGCATAGAGAACTCAAGGCCAGCCTGGGCTACATAGAGAATTCAAAGCCAGCCTGGGCTATATAGAGAGTTCAAGATGAGCCAAGGCTATAGAGACTCTGTCACCGGAAAAATGAAAAGCAAAACAAAAACAAAGGACATTTGTGGAGGGACGTGACAACGGAGCGGGAGGACGGCTGTGCTTACACTTCCGGTCTAGAGGCTCATTTAACCTGCTTCTGCCCCGAGCGAATGGTATCTTCACATAAAACATAAAACCTAAGGAAACAAACAAAAAATAAAACAGACTTAAAGAGTTTGAGAAGTTACAAATGTCTCCAAATGGAAGTTTTTCACAGAGCCCTGTACGGCCTGTTATCCCTGTTACCCTGGAGACGCGGCTCCCCAGTGCTGCCTGTGGGGAGTAAACCAGGAGACACACAGTGGGAAGGAGAAATAAACACACCTGGCTTTGAGGAAAATGGAGTGGAGACCGCAAGTCTCACGGGAAAGCACCCCATCTTTAGAAGGAGAAGCGGTCTCAGGGGGTCTCTGCAGTGGTGAATGGAAGATCCCAGACCCTGAGAACCCAGGAACAAAGAATCTAAGAACTCAAAAATTAGTTTTAAAAATGTAACACATCCCCCATTCTGTCTAAAAAGTGATGACAGTTATCATAACAGTATTAGAGCCTCTTGGCGGCTGAGAAAACCTTCGTTAACAAGAGTTTTTAGACCTTGAAAAGACAGTTGAATTGACTCTCAAAACACATTTAGAGGGCTGGAGAAATGCTCAGTGATGAGAGAGAGAGAGAGAGAGAGAGAGAGAGAGAGAGAGAGAGAGAGAGAGAGAGAGAGAGAGGGGAGAGAGGGAGAGAGAGAGATAGCAGAGACAAAGATATAGAAAATAAAATAATTCATTTTTTAAAAAGTACTTTTGGAGGTCTTTTACAATTGCTCTGTATAAACCATAGCTCATGTTTGCCCCGATTCATCTTGAAATGACACCTGACTCTAGCCAGTAAGAGTTTTTTTCTGTTCAGAATATTTTGTTTGACCAAAGATCAGCAATAATTCTTCAGAGAAAGTTTGCCTTGACTACTCAGCCCAGACTAATTTTCTTATGGTATTTTATCTCCTATATAATTCATTCACTCTATTCCTGAGTTAATTAGATCGGACGCTTTTTGACAGTGGCTACACATTATATTTACTCCTAAGTCTGTGCAACTCACTGGGTGTTAGGTACACGGAAAGCCTCAGTAAATACCCAATGAAAACAGTTTAAGTTTTATTTTTTTATGTGTATGAGTGTTTGCCTGCACGTATGTATGTGCATCACATGCATGTCTGGTACCCATAGAGGCCAGAAGAAGGTTTTACATCCTCTGAATTGGAGTTACAGACTTTTGTGAGGTACTACATGTGTGCTGGGAACTATTCTTAACCAATGAGCCATTTCTCCAGCCATGTGAACAGTCCTGACATGGGGTGTCTCTAATACAAGATGTCACTTCAATGATGATGGTCAACGTGAAAATACTGGAATGAGATAATCTGGGTGCATATTAGATTAACTTTGGGGCACTTAGAAACCATTGTTACACCGCACATTAGATGCTGACACTAAAACAGGAAAACAGAAGAAGGCCATGCGTTTGCCGAACAGGTGCTCGGGGTCTAGGACAGAAGACAGACATTGCAAATAACAGTGAAAATGTGACTCATAATAGCTTCAGAAACACAATTTGTATCTCAGGTGACCATATCATAGCTTCTTATTTAAGCGTCCAAGGCTTTCTGAGAAACCTTGATCAGGTCGGGGATTCCCCAAGCTTCCTCAGACAGCTTTTCTACACATCATTTTCCAAGATGTGTTACTTTTGCAGATCATCTAAATTCATCCATTGTGTGCCAGCACTGATGGGTTGTGCTCACAGAGAAAGTTATGTTTACATTACAGGGGAAATAACACGAAACGTAACCTGGAGTCTGTGATGGTGAGTGTTGGCTGTCAACTTGACAGCATCTAAAATCACCCAGCGGTGGGCCTCTGTGTGTGACTGTGGGGGCCGATCGAGTACATGAACTGATGTGGGAAGAGCCATCTTCGCCGTGCACAGGACCATTTCCTAGGCAGGGGACTCTGGACTCTGTAAGGGGAGAACGCGGGCTGAGCGCTACCACACACTCATCTCTCTCTGCTTTCTGACTATGAAGGTGATGTGACCAGCTGCTTAAAGCTCCTGCCACCTTGATTTCCCTGCCGTGATGGTACCTGAACTATGAACCAAGATAAAGTCTTTCTTCCACAGGTTGCTTCTGTCAGGGTATTTTATCGCCACAACAGGAAATGGACACAATAGGTTATAATAGTACTACATATTCCAGTGAAGATAACAGAGACTGTGCTAATCTTCCTGCCTAATACAGCTAAGGACCTGTGCAAACCAGCTCTCAGAAAAGGATGCTGATTCCTAAGACATGGGAAACAGAGCTGCATCCTAGCGGTCGCCACTCCCTGGAGAACATTCCAGGCTGTGGGGCAGAGAAAGGGATCTGGGCAGCACACAGATGTCCTGGCTGAGGAAGAGGGCATGTGTGATGAGTAACCTTCTAACAGGATTTGGAATCACCTAAGAGATTTCCAGACAGGTTTGACGAAGGAGGGAAGACCCACCCTGAATGCAGACAGCGTCATCCCACGGGCTGGGGTCCCGGAATGAGTAATGGGGAAAGCAAGCTGAGCACTGCATTCATGTCTCTCCTTCCTGAAAGCAGGTACAACGACCCACCTCACTAAACACCCATCCTGATGGACTGTGGCTGCTCAAACTGTGGGTCAAAACAAACCCTTCCTTCCTTAAGTCACTTTTGTCAAGCGTTTTGTCATAGCAACAAAAAAGTAACAAACAGAGGTTGGAGTGCAGGAAGTCCAAGTACCTATAGTCCAAGTTGAAAGGGAGAGAGAGACTCCAAGTTTTACGGAGGCTCCTCTCTAACTAGTCAGCAAAGTGACACTGAACAAATAAGGGACCAAAATCATATGAAAGAACACAGCTCAGAACTCACGCGGAGCAGGTGGTGGTGGCTGCCCCCCACAGCCAGAGCCAAACAGGACACAACTCATGTTTGTAAATTAAAGCAGGAAAGTGCAGGCCACAGCCACTGGCCAGGTCCAGCCTGCCGCCAGCTTTCAGAAATACGCTTTGATGGGAACACAGCCACACCCCATTTATTTTTCTACGGCTGCCTTTATGCCCCAGTGACAGAACTGAGAGTTGGGACCAAGGTCTACTGAACTGAGAATGCTTACACCTGGGCTCTTTGGAGAAAAGAAAATGACAGACCATTACCTAGATTAAAGTACTAAGTAGTGCCTCATCTCGGTAAAGAGAGAATGAACCCTAGGCTAAATGTTTCCCTGGTCATGTCTAGTAAAGCTTCCTTGTAAGCAAGATCCAAGAGAAATAAATTATTTCCAAGTAGCTTCATTATGTTTCAGAGAAAAACATAAAAATATAGATAATAAGAACACCAAAAAAATCCAGCACCAGACAATGTAAAATTGACAAGGTCTGGCATTGGGTCTGAAGTTATCCCTATGCCCGAGAGATGGCTCAGTGGGTAAAGCACAGGACACACCAACATGAGGACCTGAGTTTGAATCTCTAGAGTCCTCGTAAAAGTCAGGTATCACAGAAGAGTGTATCTGTAACTCCAGCACTCCCTGCTGCAAGACAGGAGAGTCTAGGAAACCTGGTCTCCACAGCAAAACCTAACAGAGACAGTGTCTCAAACGAGGTGGAAGGTAGGTGGGGGTTATACCCAAAGTTGTCCTCTGACCTCCGCATGCACACTGTGGCTCGCACATGTCCACACTCAAACACGTGAACACATACACACACAGACACACACATATCACACATACACATACAAAGAAGGGGGATATAGTCCATAATGTTGTAGGAAGAATCCACAATCAAATTTGAGTCTGAAATGGCACAGATAGCTTGTACAAGGAGACAATACTAAATGTACTCAGTAGGTTGTACACACATAGCCGTGTGTGTGTGCAGCCATAGTAATTACATCAGACGTCACATAAGGGGAAGGAAATGATGTAAATACAGTATTTATGTATGAGATCCTCAAAAAAATTAATTAAAAAAGAAATAACATGATAAAACGGATAGACAATGATACTAAAACAGTTGTTTTAAGAATTTTAAAATTTTTATTTGTGTGCCTCTGTGTGCGTGCGTGCGTGCGTGCGTGCGTGCGTGTGTGTGTGCGTGTGTGTGTGTGTGTGTTTATGCCAAGAAGGCCAAAAAGGGCATTGGAGCCCCTGGGGCTGGAGTTTCAGATGAGTGTCAGCCCCCTAATATGGATCCTAGGACAGGAACCCAGGTCCTCTGCACGCGCACCAAGTGCTCATGGCTGCCGAGCCTCCTCCCCAGCTCTTGCTTCTTTTTTATGGAGTTTCCTCCTCTGTTAGGCTCCACTGGGTCGAGCTTTTTGTCAACTTTTGCATTCATAAGGAGGCACGCTGTACAGGGCTGCCCAAGCCATCTGGCTGTCTCTGTTTTGCGAAGGATGTGGGCTGACCTGCTTCTGCACCTTCTCTTTACTTGTGATTAACCTTCCTTCCCTTTTCTCCTATAACTTACAAGATTTCTAAATTTATTTTCCATTTATTTTCTTATGTGTATGAGCATTTTGCTTGCATGTATATAAATGTACTACATGTGTGTGATTGCCCACAGAGGGCATCAGATCCCCGTGGAACTAGAGTTACAGATGATTGTCAGCCACCGTATGGGTGCTGGGACAAAGCCAGGTCCTCTGCAAGAGCAGTCAGTGCCCTTAACTGCTGAACCATCTCTCCAACCCCAACTTACAAGTTTTCGTTGATAACTACATAACTTACATATTATCTCTGCATAGTTCTTCTTGTGATTATTGCTATTAGAAAAGTACAAGAATAGTAGAGACTGAAAATTCTATAACCACCATGGAAGTCAGTCTTCCTCACCAGGCCATAGTGTTGGTACTGGAATGATCCAGACTCAGGTGAGCCCATTCCCATCTGTGTGCTGGTGATGTTGGTTCTCCACTGACCAGGCTGAAGCTGGAGAGGGACAGTCCTTCAGTCTACTGTAAGCTCTGAGAACCTGGGAGACTCTGAACATAGTTGTGTTCTGGTCCAGCCTCTAACTGTAAGCTGCTAAGAATTCACTTTGTTCTCTGCCCCACACTCAGCATCTGAACTTTTGTCTGGCTTTTCCTTGGCCCAAGCCAAGTCAGACTTGTTCCACACCCTTCTTTTCTGCCAAGATGGAAGGCATGCATGGGTCCCCACTCTCCCAGGAAGAATTTGTCTGTCCTGGAATCTGATTCATCCAGGAATTTTGCATTCCTTAAACCCCACTGAGTTTGAAAATACAAATCTGATTTTGTAGATATCCTGCTGATTTTCATCACTAGGATGACAGCTGTGGTCTCTGGGAACTTTCTCCATCCATCTGGAAGCAGATGTTCTAACGAGGTGGTTCCTTCAAATAAGCCACAAAGTGAGGCTCTTTGTTATGAGGATGACTGAGGTGGTAGAGACAAAGCACAAGAATTGTATTCAGGCCTCAGATTTCTTTTTAAAACATATGAGGACAGGCTGGGGATGGAGTTCAGTGGTAGGATGTGAATCCCTGGGTTCAATCCTCGGCATTGCCAAAAAAGTTAAAAATAATACAAAACAATATATACAGTAATATATGATATATCAATACTTGAATAAATTCTATGCTGTGTTGGGAGACATGAACAAATGCTCATTCACCCCCAGATAGAACACTCATGACAGACCAAAGAAAGAAGTCCAGCCAGGTCTAGCTTCATGAAACAATGAATTGACAGGGGTTACTTACAGGAACATGAGAGAATCTGGCCACCCCATCACCAGAAATGTGGGTTGAAACTCATGCAAGTCCCATCCCTGGAGGTCTCTGCAGGCGCTCCAGCAGACAGCTCCTCCCCACAGCCGTCCTTTACTTCTACAGCCTTGCGGAGGGGCCCCCTCAGCCATGTACCTTTCATGAGTTTCTTGCATCTCGTGAGACTCAATCCTCTCCCTCCAGGACAGAATGTTTCAATCCGAAGCAGTAACTACACTTCATGTGTATGTCAGGATCAATATAGACAACATAATACAAATAATATAATATAAAATAACTAAACTGTGTACAGAACACAAAATAACATAAATAAACCACGAATCACAGACTCATGAGACCTGGCAAGTTGTTGGATAAATTATTTGCATAAGAATATATTATATTGTTTGCATACATTCAACATTTTGTCAGGGATGAAATTTGCCAGAACGCAAATCAAATTGGAGTTCATTTTACCCAGAAGTTTCCACATAAAGTCCAAAGAGTGTATCTAAGTTTGTTGAGAACTACCATAGAACATGAAAGAAAGTCTGATGTCCCTGGGTTGCCTTTCCCAAACAGCAATTCTACCTTTGTGCATTTTTAAACTATGTGTTTACTCATTGTTTATGTGTATATCTATGTCTGTATGAGTTTATGTGTAGCACATGCGTGTAGGTGCCCAGGGAGGCCGGAAGAAGGTGTTAGATCCCAGGGAACTGGACTCACAGGCAGTTGTGAGGGAGCCACCTGCTGTGGGTACTGGAAACTAAGCTCAGGTCCTCTGGAAGAGGAGGAAACACTCCTCACCCCTGAGCCATCTTTGCCACTTCTTTTATGATTTTTTTTATTATTATATATTGAGGTTTGCATTAGATACAATTTGAAACAGAGGTTCTGGTCCTTTCAAAACTATGAAAATCACAATCTCTCTGTTGCTGTCTCTCAGTCTCTCCCCCCCCACCCAGGGAGGGAGGGAGGGAGGGAGAGACAGAGGGAGAGAGAGAGACATATTTTCCTTTTTAGGAACTTAGGCACTTGAAGACTTCCCAGGATCACACAAATTTAGCTCAGAACTGAAAGAGTCCCAGAGCCCCTCCCAGGTCCATGAACCTCTTTCTCCATGCACTCCTGTCCTACACCCCTTGAGGCCTCTAGCTAGTGGATGTCAGTGTGGAGCTGTGGACAAGCAGGCCTGGTTCAGGTGATGGATGGCCCCTCCAGATTCACAGGCTCTAGCGTGGCATCAGAGGGACCCAGGTGAGGCGGTAATCACCAGTGTATAAATGATTTGGACACTGTAATTTCCCCCTGTGATTTAACTTGCTTTCTTTCGTTGATTTATTTAGAATGTGCTTCACTACATCTTGCAACCTTACTACTCTTTGAGCGCCAATAAATGTCAAACAGATTAGTCAGGACCATTACTCAATGGGCACATTTCTAAAAATGGCACAGAGGTGAGAGCCCAGCACTTTGAGATGATTGGAGTATTTACAGGATGTTAAGAAAACATCTGCTTCAGAAACTCAGAGCTCCCAGAGCCCACGCAATGTTTTATTAGGGCTCCTCCCCTCCTCACTGTACAGAAAATATTAATCCATTAGAGTGTGAATGAGTTTTGAGCACCTATTATATAGAATGGGCTCTGTAGAGACTGGCCTCTAATAGCCACTTACGGTGAACACCCTTTGCTTTTATCAAAAGAGAGGCAAACGGAGTTACTCTCCAGCTTTGCTCAAAGGTAAATGTGGGTAGAAAAGGCATTTTTTTTTCCTCTTTGGTACTGGCCAGTTAGGGATGAGTATCAAGTCGCCTACAAAAGGTGGTAAGAATTCACTAGAATACATCTGAAATTTTTGTTTACCTTCTCTGTTACCATAGTGATAATTATGGACTATTTCATTGAATCATTATAAGAATTCTGAGGGAACTGGAGAGATAGCTCAGCAGTTAAGAGCATTTGCTGCTCTTGAAGAAGACTCAGGTCCCTTTCCCAGCACCCACGACACTGCTAATAACTGCCTGTAAGTCCAGCTCCAAGAGATCTGACTCCCTCTTCTGGCCTCCGTGGGCTCCTGCATGCATGTGGTACACATAAACCCACTCAGGCACACACATACAAATAAAAATAAATTAAAAATATATAAGTAAGAGAAACAGCATTCAATATGTAATTTTTATTTTTTGTTTTATTCATTTATTTGGCGGGGGGAGTTGAGACAGGGTCTCCCTGCAGCCCCAGCTGACCTGGAACTCGCTATATATACCAGGCTGGTTTCAATCTCACAAAGATCCACCTGCCTTGGTTTCCTGAATGCTGGTGTTAAAGGTGCTACCATGCCCGATTTCAATGTGTGATCTTTTAAAAAAAGAATCCTATGAAGCCAGGCATGATGGTACATGCTTATAAATCCCAGCACTTGGGAGGCTGAGGCAGGAGATCCACAATGAATTTGAGGCCAATCTGGACTACATAGCAAGACCCATTCTCTAAATAAATAATAAACAAGAGCAAAGAATCCTTTGATAAAGGTATAATTATTCCCATTTTATTCAGAGATTGGACAAGTAATTTGGTCTTGGTCAAGCAGTAAATGGCTTCAGATTTTGGACCGATAGTTAAAATTCCAACATCCTAACCCTTGTACTGTTCTCACTTATGTAGTAAACACTCGTGGTTGAGATAATAGCAGGCAGATTATAGCCCCACGAGTTTATGAGTTCTTCCAAGGAGTCATCTAGGATACTGTTTGCTGGTACAGATGCTCTGCAGTCTCTGAAGGAGCCCTTCTGGAAGCCCAGGTACTTGGCCCGAGTCTCCAAGAGTCTGTTGTTTCTACAGTGTTTCTTTAGGACACTGCTGCCTTCCCAGTGGGGTCCTTCACAGGGGACTCGAAGATGAGGCAGCTATATGCCCGGAAAAGGAAAGAAGCTCAGCCAGGCTGGGCTGGAGCCAGTCTGCATTTCCAACCTGTGATGCAAACTTCTCCATTCAGTTTCACAGGCTGCATGAATGCATGCATGGAAATGCAGAGGCATGCCCAGGACAGAAGAGAAATGGGGGGGGGGGCTCTTTCTTCTTTGTTCTGTCCATTTCTGAGGAAACCGCAGTCAGAGCCATCATGTCTTCTTGATCACAGATTTTGGTGCTATGTCTGGAATAGAAAAGCATCGCTTGATCTTCAGTGCGCACTCTGCTAATTAGGTCTTGCCTCTCACTGCACTGCGAAGGCTAAGGCAGGGACCCCACCGCAGCGTTGCCGTTGCCCCACTTAGCTGCAGCGGGGAATGCTCAGCTGGATTAACATGCATAGCAGACGGCTTATGTGAGCCTGGGAGACAGTGGGACCTGAAATGACCTTAATATCCTGTCAGCTCTCATTACCAGACCCCACTGAACAAGAAAGCCTATTTAAGAACCTGTCTGGGAAGGGGAAATCCATATTTTTTTAAGCTATTTCATCCTGTTCACTTATTCTGGGGATATTTTCTTCCAGCTCACTTCTCAGAACAACATCACTGCAATAGACTGAGTTATAGGGTGTCCTGATTTCATCAAATTTCACAGCGTGGCTATCAGTCCACAGACCCAGCAGACTCCATTTTTGCCTCTACAAATGAATCCAGAAGCATCAGGAGCCCAGGGCCACTGCTGAATCTCTGATAGTCTGGGGCCCAGAGGATGTCAGTTCAGAAGTAACTCTGTCCTGGTGACTGTCCACGGTCCCCACCAGGAAGATGTTCAACCTCAAGGATGAGGGGAAGAGGAAAACCCTGTACCACTGAAGACTCCAAGCACACAGGTGCCTCGCCTCAGCACCCGAGTTTTTTACAGCATCCAGAAGATCAGGTGTCTTGTCAGACTGTCAGCTGCATTTACTGTGAGCAGTCAGAGTTACCTGGCAGGCCAAGTGCCACCACATACTCTTCAGCAGAGGTGTTCATGGGAAGTTCTAAAAATACCAGAGCACTAAAACAATCCAGAACCATTGCCTTTCTGTCACTTTTTAATGGCACTCTGAGAAAACACACAATTCTTTGGGTCTTGGAAAAAGTCTTCAAATTTCCAAATTAGATATCACATCTTGAGGTACCAAACCTCCTCAGTCCACAAGACACAGCCCAGCTCTAGATTTAACTCTGTGTGTCCTTTCTTTGTGTGTGCATGTGTGCAAGTGTGTGCTCCCGCAAGTGCACCTGTGTGCATATGCATGTGGAGGCCAGAGCTCAATGTCAAGTGTCTTTCTCTACCATGCTCGCCTTTAGTTTTTGAGGCAGAGTCTCTCACTCAGCCAGATCTAGGATTATTATCCCTGGCTTTTTATGTGGGTGCTGGGGATTGAACTTAGGTCTTCAGTAATGCTACAGTAAGCACTTTTATCTACTGAGGCATTCCCCACCCCTTGAGATTTAATTCCTTCTCATCAGAGGAATTGAATTGTGTTTTTTAAAAAGTCATTGAATGGTATACAGATCTGGGTGCTCCAGCATCAGCAGCTGAGGGTCTGTGGACAAGTCGTCTCTCTCCTCTGAGAAGGGGAAGAGTTACTGTGCACTTTACCAAAATCACCTTCCTAAATGGTCTCTAGTACTTTCCCCTGTCTTAACTTTCTCTTCTATTTATTGAGTGCTTAGATTGATTTAACAAATATTTATTGATTTTGTGGGCCAGGCACAGAGCTGTGCCCTGCAAAGCTTAGACATCAATATGAGGTTGAAACACTAAAGGATTTTTGCAAGATCTTTCAAAAGATAAGCCAAAGCTCAGAGTTTCTTTTTCCATAAAGTTCAGAAAGCTAGGTTTTTATTGTTTTGTTAGTTGAGGCCATACCATGACATCATCTTGTTGGGAAATTTCACTTCACCCCTGGAGAAATCTGTCCATTCTGCCCACTGTGATGTGCCTGCCTGAACTCCAGCATCTGATCTTTGAAGCAGACCAAGGAACGAAGGGTCAGGGGAACTGAGGTCATGTACCACCTGGGGCGGTACATGTTGGACAGTCTGTTTTTCTCTTCCTGAATCCTACTTTCCTCATCAGAAATATCAGAGACAGATGATTTAGCTTTTTCTAAAATTCTCCCACAGATGAGAGAAGAGGGACAGGGAGATGAATATATTGAATTAAATGTAGTATTAAAATTAATTTCACTAGTCTTTATTTTCATATGATATTAGAAAAGTCTTTAATTTTACTTGCATAAAATTCAAAGATTTCTAAGTATATGTGTGTTCACATTTGTGATTTGTATTAGACGTATATCTGGCAACCCTCTTGTACTGCCGCTGAGTTAGAACAGCCACCAGGACTGGGGAGATAGCCCAGTTAGTTAAAAATCAAGGAGATCGTTCAGTCTCCAGGGCTCATGTTTTTTAAAAAGTAGGTATATTTGGTGCATGCACCGGAGATACGAGACACTGACCAGCTAGGCTAGCTCAGCAAGCTATAGGCTAGTCAAAGACCCTGTATTAAAATAAGATAATGAAATAAAATAGGTTGACGGTGCCTGAGCAATGATTCCTGAGGTTATCCTCTGGCCTCTGTGTGAATGAACGCAGGTGTTCACATGTGCACCTGCACCTGCACATACACAAACATGCACACCACACACACAAACACAACAATGGTAGACAAATGAATAAATAAAAGGCCATCTGCTTGTGACGAGTCCGTTTGTTCTGGTCTGTGGGAAAAGAAGAGGGGAGGATGGTGGGAGGGGAGGGAGGGCCATGCTGCCATTCTATGACCATTCTATGACCTCACCACCACCAGAAGCCCCAGTTCTGTTTATTCTTGTGGCTCCCAGGGCTTTGCCTTGCAGACTTGAGTAGGAGGAGCTGAGCACTAGCAAAAAGGTAGGGCCTGCCACCCTGTAGTAGAAAACATAGGCAACTACTAACAAGAAAAACATCCGCCACAGAGAAGAAGGAAACGGGGCTGAGGCAGCCTAGAGTTGAGACTGTTCAGGGGAACTTGCAGTAGGAGAAGGAAGGAGGACCTTCCTGGGCAGCAGAGCCAACTCTGAGCTGGTACTCCTCCTCCTTCCTCTAGTCACTATTCTTTCCCATTTCCCTCCTTCCTCTACATCTTCCAACGCTCTTTGTTAAGCATTTTCATCTATGTTCTCTCTTAACCCTAACGTGCCTCTGAGGTCATGGCTGGAGAGATGGCTCAGCAGAGAAGAGGAGCCGGGTTCATTTCCCATCACCGACGTGGCTAACAACCACCCGTTAACTCCAGTTCCAGGGAATCCAATGTTCTTCTGACCTCTGCAGGCATTAACACAATATGGGTGTACTTACATACATACATGCAGGCAATACACTCATACACATAAAATAAAATAAATAAATAAAATACATTTTTTAATAAAGTGCCTCTGAGGTGACTAGAATCATCCTCAGTTAACAATGTAGAAACTACAACTCAGAGAACTTGTATAACTCCACCAAGGTTGGACAGCTAGTAACTACCAGGACATCAACCCAAAGCTGCAGATTTCATGGCTGTACTTTTTCTGTGCGACTACTCATGGGCATGCATTTCAACGGCTCTTTCTTAACTGACTTTAACATATTGTAAATTTAGCTATTTCTCCATTTGTGCTATAAAGATGCTTTTGAGGTTGTTCTACTTTCTAAAAACTCTTCCTGTTTGACGCCAGGGTGAATTTTGAAAATGCCTTTTCTCCCTGATAACTCAACATTACCCAAATATTAATCAGTTTTCAGTACTTAAGTTCATCAGTTGACCTTCGGTTCATGTGAATAAGAAAACCTGGGAAGGAACAAAATTAGTCGATATCCTTCCTGTCTGCCTTTTCAGTAACAGATTTGGGCAACAGACATAGTCAAACATTTTAGTCAAATGAGTTAAAGTGAGTGTAATTGCTGATGAAAAAGCTATTAATGAAGATGTGTGAATCCAGTCCCTCAAAACTACAGCCACATAATTTCTGTAATTCAATTTCAACAGAAGCAGCAAACTATTTTTCTTTTTGCCTTCACGGGCCATAAGAAAGAAGGGCAAGTACACGCATTGTGCTTATTTGAAATAGAGTTCCTTCATGTTCCATCCATAATCCCCCAAATGCCAACATTAATCCATCTCTAAATCCACAAAGCTTTCTGTTCAGACCCCAAGGAAGGCATAAGTAATATGTGCAGAAACCCTGCCAGTTCAAACTCACAACAGAGTCAGAGCACCTACGACTACACCGGGGATTTGACTTCAAGCGAAGCCCCACGCTGAGGATTTAGACATACGTAGGAGCTGGGTGTTTCTTTTCTGGCTCAGCAACAGAAAGCAAAGCTACCAAAACATTGCTTATTTCTTTATCTTGGCCCACACGTCTCATGCTTTGTAAATATCTGTGAAGGAAGAGGAGGTGCTGGGATTCCCTCTTACAAGCAAGATGGTCCCCAAAGCTGAGACCTATGAAGCAGTTGGAGGAAGTAGAAGTCGCCATCGCCTAAGAGTCTGAAGGAGCATTTTCTCTGCTTCATTTAAATATAAAATGTAGGAGCTGAGGTGGCTCCAGAGGTGTCAAGGGAGGGACAGGCAGACCCTGAGGCTCACTGGCCTCAAAATAGCCAAATTGATGAGCTTTGGGTTCAGTGAGAAACTCTCAAAAAATAAAAGCGGAGAATGACAGAGGAAAGACACCTAATATCCTAATGTCTACCTTGGGCCTCCGCCCCCATAAACATGAGCACACACCCACCCCATACACACGAGAATACACACACCCCAGTACACGGGAACACACACCCACCCCATACACACGAGAATACACACACCCCAGTACACGGGAACACACACCCACCCCATACACACGAGAATACACACACCCCAGTACACGGGAACACACACCCACCCCATACACACGAGAATACACACACCCCAGTACACGGGAACACACACCCACCCCAGTATACACGAGCACACACACACTCTATACACATGAGCACACACACACCCCCATACACACGAGCACACACCTAGAATAACGAGTACATACACCACATCACCCACACCACCCATACCACCCACACAATAGTACAAATAAATAAATAGATAAACAATAAAAAATTCAGTCTTTGTAGATTAGATTGGGGTACATAACAGTAATTGGAAATCACGTCTAAGAGAAACATTAATCCCAAATTAAAAGAAGAGATCCATGAAATAACTGACTTGTAAGAAATTATATGCTGGGTATGGTGACACTCACCTGAAATCCTAGCACTTTGGGTGTGGAGGGAGGAGGATCAGAAGTTCAAGGTAATCCATGGCTCCATGGCAAGTTGGAGGCCAACTTTGATGATTGGAGACTGTATTAGTCCTTTTTCCATTGCTGTGATGGAAACACTAACCAGAGCAATGTACAGAGGAAGAGTTTATTTGAGCTTACGGTTCCAGGGGAATTTCAGTCTGTCATGGCAGGGAGGCATGGCGGCAGAGGTGGCTGGAGGAGGAGCAGAAGCTAAGCTCTCACATCATCACCCAGGCACAGGAAGCAAGAGTGACTGGAGATCCAGCAAGGCTTAAGAACTCTTTAAGCCCACCCCTAGTGACGAGCTTCCTCCAGGATAGCCACACCTTCTAAAACCTCCAAAACAGCGCCATCATCTGGGGACAAAATGTCCAAACACTTGGAGCCTATGGGGGACATTTTCATTCAAACCCCCACAGAGACCCTGTTTCAAAAAAAAATAAAAGGAGTGCTGGAGAGATGGCTCTGTGGTAAAGACCATTTCCTGCTCTTAATCGTGGAGGAGCCTGATTTGGTTCCCAGCATCAATGTGGTGGCTAACAACTATTCTTAACTCCAGTTCCAGGGGATCCAACACCCTCTTCTGGCCTCCTCTGGCACTGCACAACATGAATACACTTACTTAAATGTAGGCAAAACATTTATACATGCAAAAGAAAAATAAATAATTTGAAAATAAAAGAAAAATATCCCAATTTTGTTTTAAAAAGTCAAAATATTCAATGCTCAAGAAACTTTCATAAATATGTACATAAGCTAAAGAGAAAGGATTTAGATTAGATAGATTGATATATGATGAGCACATAGATAATAGATCAATGATAGATAAATGATAGGTAATTGATACAGATTTTTTTCTTTTCCAAATCAGGAAAAGTATAGTAAGGGTGTACTTCAAAGAAAAGTCAAAATTCAACTGAGTACCAAATAATTTCAGTTACACTTTAACCATATCACAAATGGACTCTTCAGTTTTTATAAGAATTACATTTATGCAAATTGAGTTACGCGACCCAAAGTGTAGTAGACACTTAAAGAAAGACGGGCGACTTCTTTACGAGAAGCTGTTTCACGTTACTTGATCGGGGAACGCGTCCCCAAGGAAGTGATATTAAACCAAGATTTGAAAGACAGAAGACAGAGCAAGGGTAGTTTGTGGGGGAACTGTGGAAGAAATAGTGTTAAAGCCTGAGAGAGGAGAAGACTGATATACGGAGATGGGGTGGGCGAGGCTGTGAGAGGGGATTCTGGGTACCTGCCTCTACACCACACTCAGCTGGCCTTCACAAGCTGAAGAGAGGTAGCCCGAGCCAGGCCTTGTGTCAGGAGGCTGATAAACAACTAGAACGGGGTTGCCCTTGATGCATTGACTGAGTGGCCTAGGGTCACTCCTGGAGTAGTGTGGGGCTTTTTGAAGAGGTGCATTAAAGGTGTCCCCCAGATACACATATGTTATCCATACGCATTTCAGATTTTAATCTAAACTCTTACAAGAGTAATACAGTGATATGTTCTAGGAGCATTTGCTGGCCTATCGCAGGTAAAAATGCACATTACATCTGTAATTATCTTATATTTCCCAAATATAGAGCCTTGATACCATTTTTTAACTAAGTTTCTGTGGAGATTGAGCTAAACAGGTAACTGGAAATCTGTCCGTTAGAACATGACCTGAGCTTCAGGCCTGATCCCACAGCTGTCAGGCCACACCCCTCGCAGCATTCTCTGGGAATTAAGAAGCCTCCTGTGGCCTAACAGTCTCTGATTTATGTTCCTAACCAGACACCCCTAAAAAGTTAAAAGAAGTCGGAGCGCCCTTTGTTCTGGGAATTTGGTTTGGAGACACTCCACAGGGGAAGCTGGTCTGAAGGCTGCAGGCTGCAGAGGCACCTCCCCCACATTCCTCTCTTCTCTCTCTCTCTCTCTCTCTCTCTCTCTCTCTCTCTCTCAATCTTCATGAAGCTCCTTTCCAGGTTTTAAAGGGAAGCCACTCCTTCCTTTAAGGGTCCATCCATCATGTTAAGATCTCCATACATATAGCTCTGTTTCTGTCTAATGTTCTCCCTCCCATTCTGAGGCCAGCTGTGGCCCCGAGGCCCGTTGTTTCATTCCAGTAAACCTCCTTGAAGGGACCTGTGTGCCAGCTTCCTCTCCTGGCTGTCCACTGCTGTTTCCCCTTTTAGAGCACTCTCTTGCTTTCATAGTACACTTAGAGTGAGTTTTGTTTCTTCTTTATTTTCCTTCATAATTTGGTAGCTTCCTTCATGTATAAAAGCTGATTTAAATCCCGACTAACCATCTAGAATGGTTAAAGGAATCCACTTAGCTAGGCCAAAGATTGGAGTGGGGCATTTGAGCACTGTTTCCCAGAGACAGCTGGGTAGTAAGTGATCTAGAAAAGCCATTTTCACAAAACAAGGAAAACAAAAGCAAAGAGAACAGAACGCACATTCCACAAGACTCAGACGGAATTTCGTAGCTAACTAGAAAGTCCAGGAGCAGGGAAATAACGTAAAGAAAGTTACTCAAAATTGAGCCATCCAGTTAGCTGGCTTTATTTATTTATTATTTATTTATTTATTTATTTATATTTACTCATTTATTCATTTATTTATTTATTGAGACTCTCATGAATTCAGTGGGTTTCCAGGCACCATTAAATAATGAATGCTTGGAATTCAGGTTTCCAAAACACACACACCACAAACCAAAACCCTCATAAACCCAGCAATTGCCGCCGAGCATTTGGTTTGATCTCCCTCCTCTCCTGTAGCTTTCATCGGGTCCTGCCAACTGTCTAGATGTCACAGTGGTTCAGCCTTCAGGCTCCCTCCTAAGAGGTCCACAGGTCTGTCCCCAGCCCTCACCCAGCAGTGGAAACACACTGAACAGCGACTGCAGGCTCCTGTGGGGATGGCTTCCCAGCTAACACCCCAGGAGGCAGAAAACTGTCAATAATCCATTGCAATAGCCCAGACACCACCACAAGGCAGAGGCACATTGCTAGAAAAGCAGTCCCTGCGAGAGAGACCTTTGGGGCGGAGAAATGGTGCAACAAATCACCTGCTCTTTCACATGACCCTAGCTCAGTTCCCAGCACCCACATGGCAGATAACAACCGTCCTTAACTCCAGACTCCAGTTCCAGGGGATCTGACTCCCTCTTCTGGTCTCTGTGGATACCTGCACACACATGTGCATGACACACACTCACACATACACACACAAAATAGTAAAAATTCAGTTTTCTTAATGAAAAATTAAATAAATAGACTTCATTTTAGTCTCAGTCAGCCTTGTTCTTATCCAGTACCATGCTGACCCACATATAAGATGAAGGTTTTCTTAAAGGGACTCCCAGTAAAGCTGACTCTCAAATTTTGCCCTCTCATTGCTGACTTCTACTGAACCTTCATACCTTATACTCCAGGTCCAGGACTTGTAGGATTGTTGTGAATTTTGTTTACATAAATCTAGGTCAACCTAATGAAATTCAGAATACCTATAAGCCAGGGCTGTAGAGATGGCTCAGAAATTGGGCACTGACTATTCTGGTGGCTAACAACCATCCATAACTCCAGTTCCTGGTTATTCAACACCTTCCTCTGACCTCTGCAGGCGTTGCACAACACAGTTGCATTTACATCTACACAGGCAATACACTCATACACATAAAATAAAAATAATAAAATGTTAAAAAGAATACCTCATGGGACAAAAATAGACACACAGGAAACAGACAAATGGCTGGTTCACACTGACCTCTGCTTTTCCTATTAGTGTTTAGTTCTCTAAATTTCTTAAAGATTTTACTTTATTTTAAAATTGTATATATGTGTGTGTGAGCATGTGTGTGTACACATGGGTGCAATTTCCCGATGCCAGAAAAGGGCATTGGATCCCCTGGAGCTGGTGGTTGTGAGCTGCCTGATGTGGGTGCTGGGAACTGAACTTGGGTCCTCTGCAAGAGCAGTATGCATTTTAATTGCTAAGACATTGCTCCAGCGTGTTTTACAAGTCTAAGTACTTTGAGGAGCATGTATGATTGCCAAAGCGGCAATACAGCCGTGTCTGTCAAAACTCAGACTCCTGGATCTTGTTGACATAGACAAGCCAAACTCTCTCATCCCTTGACACTCACAATCTTTCCAAGCACAAATCCTACAGCAGAGGAGCCAAATGTTGAGTTTCAGACTATTCAACCCAACTGGGAGCGCAGTAGAGTTGTAGAAAGTCAGCAAGACTCATCATGCACAACTGGGTTAAGATCTTTATCTGCAAGTGAGGCTCAGGAATCTCAAGCAAGTGTGTGTGTGTGTGTGTGTGTGTGTGTGGTATGTGTGGTCATATTCAAGTGGATGTAGGCAGACCTATCTGAGTGGTGTACCAATGCATAATTGTGTATGTGGAAGCCAGAAGTCAACCTCTTGTGTCTTTCCTTAGGAGTCATCCACCTGCTTTTGGTAGACACATTCAGTCTCTCACTGACCTGGAACTCACCAAGTAGGCTAGGCTTACTGACAATGAGTTCCAGGGATTGGCCTGCCTCTGCCTCCCTAGGGCTAGGATTACAAGTGCTCACCACCATGCCTGGCTTTGTATATAGGTTTAGGGCATCACATTCAGGTCCCAGTGCTCCAGCCCTTCAGCAAAGCATTTAACTTCTCAGAATCCCAGTTCAATTCTTGGTCCAAAGAATGTGACAGTTCCGCCCTCATGAGCTTGTTCTGAGAAATCAGCTAAACCAATCCCTGGAAGCTCCTGGCACGTGCTGACTGCAGTGACTCCTAGCGTTTACAGGTCTGGCTGCGTGGCAGAGCTGGTCTGCCAGGAGACTGCTCCAGGAACTGAGGTGCCTCCTGGGAAAGAACTCAAACAGAATGAGATTGTCAGATCAGCTTGGCCCAGGAAGAAAAGACCTCCATTATCTGGGGGGAAAGCTGGCTTCATTTCCGTGGGGCTCACCCCCTCCCTGCCCCTAACTCCCCAGTTCCTTTCAGACATCATCATATTAAAGGCCCCGGGAGAAAGGAGACTCTGAACACAGAGAGTTGTTTTTTCTAGAAACATCTGGCTGGCTTGCAGTTCTCCATAGCTCTTTGAACACGCTCCCCATCGCTGGGAGAACCCTGGCTGGCGCAGTTGCTATGAGATTCTTTATTCCCTCGGATTGCTGTGTTTGACTCATTCAGTCCAACTCAGAGTGGCAGCACTTGGTTTCTGAGCTGGGTTATTTGACTGAAGTGAGCACCTGACTTCTTCACCACCCTTCCACGCCCTCTTGAGATGCAGTCATGTTTCATGGACTTCCAGGGAGACTCAGCTTTTCTAATTCAAATATGAGAGCCCAGCTCCTAACTAGCAACCTCAGAGGACAGATCTCCACTGCATTAACAAGGACATTGCCTGGTCAAGTGCCTCCTCCAACCCCTGCCACACAAGAAGGTAGAGGCTCCAATGCAGGATGAAGAGTTGCCCTTGGCTGTTGGTCTAGATGAATGTGCTAGGAGATGCTTACGTTTTTACGGGCTGAAAACATGTAAAGCTTGTACCTCTGAAATAGACTTTCCTCTTCTCATGGTCAGGGCCCCTCAGTGGGACACGTTTCACCCCCATCTTCCAGGCCCTTCCAGCCCCTGGACAGGACAGTGCCTTTCAGAAGGTAAAAGCCCGTTTTCTCTTGATGCTTACCGCTGCCAGTTCTTATTAGTGCTTTCCAGTAGAATTTTCTAGCACGGTAGCAATATTCCACCTGCATTGTCCAGTACAAAGGGTCACTGTTCCTGTCAAGCACTTGAAAAGGGGCTGGTGTGACTAACAAGTGAGCTCTGCCACACTGCTTAATGCTGATGAATTTGTCACTGGTTGCTAAGGGCCATGCATCACAGGAGACTCAGCAATGCATCCACAGCCCTGGCAGGGCCCAGGCTCCCAGCTCTGTGGCCCTGTGCTCATCACACTGGATGAATTTGAAATCCTCACTGAGGACGTTCACAGACTAGTTTAATTAGAAGCAGCTCCATGAGATCCTCAAGGATCCTGGGGGAGTCGAACTTGACCATGGGTGAGTTACTCTGAGGTTTATCAGACAAGACTGGGAAACAGGATCCAACAAGATAAGTACCCATTCCATTTTCTGTATAACCACTGAGGGCCTTCTCAGTTGCCTTGGCAACTCAGGCTCCCACAGTGGCTCTTCCATCATCCATCCATCTCTCTGCCCATCCATGTCCTCCTCTCAGGAAAATGTATGCTACTTTTCCTCTGATTCCCGAAGGTCAGAAGTTAATTCAAAGTGAAGTCATCTTGCACACATCCAGATGTGTTTAAAACACTATTGGTGGCTTTTTGTTCCAAGTACGAAAGGAGTTCACTCTTCAGAAGATCTGAACTAGGAGAATAATTTTACCTTTCAATGTGGCAAAAGGACTTGACAATGAAGTTAAAAGCACAGTAGACAAGACAGCTACTCCATACAATCCGAATTTTGTTCCCAGCACCCATGTCAGGCCACTCACAAACGCCTGTAACATAGACACACACACACACACACACACACATACACAAATGCACACACACACACACATGCACACACATAATTAAAAAAAACTAAAAGAATACAAGCTCACCAAGGCAAAAATACTCCTCAGTTTTGATGTGCAAATCCAAAGTTTTCATGCCTTTGACCAAAATAATGAGAGTTAATGCGAAAAAAGGGAGGACGGAATGAATGATGTTGCCAAAGCTTGTGCCAAACTTTTCTTCTGCACAATGGATTTTTCTCTTTGATATGAAAGACATTAATTTGCATGTGTTTATTACTCCTCATTTTCAAGCACATTGGAGGTCAACTAAGACACTGATAAAACTCTCACCTGAAAAGATTAAAGGAGAAACACCCACACACCATTCGTGCTCTCTGCAGAAGATCGAGCTTGTCATCGCTGCTCAAAGTAAATGCCACGACAGCCCTTCCAGTGAAGGGCCAGTGAAGGAGTTGTCCTGCTTTCCACACCTCTGAGAATGAGATCCTCAAAAGCAGACCCTGTCTAATCAGAGAAAAGCTCTCTACTGTCATATACGCACATTTCACAGCTTACAGCAGTTTAATAAATAAACGAGTGTCTTGTGTGTATGTGTTGGTGAGTGGTGTATGTGTGTCATATATGCACACTCGTGTGCAGGTGTGCATGCTCCATACACATACACAGAGGCCAAAGGAGGACATTGGTGTCCTGCTCTATCACGCTGATCTTATTCCTTTCAGACAGGGTCTCTTGCTGAACCTGAAGCCAGGCTAGTAACCAGTAAGTCCCAGCAATCTTCCTGTCTCCATCCCCCACAGTGCTGGGGTCACAGGTGTACATGGCACCTCACCCAACATTTTATGTTGGTGCTGGGGATTTGAACTCAGGCCCTCATGCTTGCACAGCAAGCACTCTGACCAGCTGAATCTTCTCTCCAGCCCTAAATTAATAGTTAATTCACTAAATAGTCTACAGAGTCTACCCTTGTGGTATGCATGTACTATCTATGTGATGGTTAGTTTTGCATGTCAGCTTGATGTGGCAGCAGAATGGCCAGATGACTGATTACACATTTCTAAATGCATCGGTAAAGAGTTTTCCAGAGAGGGAACTGGAGAGATGGCTCAGCAGTTAAGATCATTGGGCACCCTTGTAGAAGATCCAGGTTCAATTCCCAGCACCCACATGGCACCTTACAACCATCCATAACTCCAGTTCCAGGGGAATCTGACACTCTCTTCTGACCTCCCTGGGCATTGCACAACATGGGTACACTTACATACATGTGGGCGATACACTCATACACATAAAATAAAAATAACAAATAGAGTTTTCCAGAGAAGAATGGCATTTCATGTGGAAGACTGAGTGAGCCCCACTGGCCTCCCTGGTGTGGGTGGGCGGCATCCAACATGTGGAGGGCACCATAGGAAAAGCTGAAGGTTTGAGTCACACCAAGTGGAGAGTTCACATGAGCACTGCCTGGGACACTGATGCTCCTCTGCCCTCAGCACTCCAGGGGCTCCAGCCTTCGGACCCAGATTAGAATCTATATCATTAGCCCTCAGACTTGCAGACCTTCAAACTATAGCAGCACCAAATCTCCACCTCAGAGGTGAGCAGATTTTCAGGGAGTGGTACTCTGCGGACTCCTCTCATGTGGGGCACACTTTAAATCACTCTGATCAATGTCTTCCTAGATTTTACACATTTCCTTTTGAGTCCTATTGGTTCTGTCTCACTGGAGAATCAGAACATAATCAAAATGTCTAAAATGTTTAGTGGAGGCTCTTATAACAGGTTTGTAGAAAGCAGTGTTCCATGGAGGTACACTGAGAGTATTTCCTCTCAAATCAGGACCAAGACCAGACACCCACTCTCCTCCCTATTCAATGCAGCTAAGTGTTAGCTATAGCATTTAGACAAAGACGGAAAGACAGTAAAAATAAGAGGTCAAACTATTTGCAGATGACATGATTTTATACTCAAAAGATCCTATGGAATCTTCTTGAAAACTCTTAGATCTAATAAACACAGTAAAGTTGCAAAATACAAAATTAATATAAAAAGCAGCCTTCTTACAGACCAACCATATGCTTTCAGAGAAAGGAACTAGAAAAAACATCCCGTTCAAAACAGCACCAAAAAAAATTCAAGTACTAAGAATACACCTAACAGAAGACAAAGACATTACAATGAAGACGCCAAGATACTGAAAAAGGGCAATGAAAGAAGATGCTAGGTGTTGGGAAGAGCTTCCGTGTCCCTTGACTGGGAGAATCAGTATTTTGAAAACAGCTATATTACAAAAATTAATCTGCAGAGTTAATGCAATACTTCCCCAAATTCCAATGTCTATTGCAAAACACTGGAAGAAACAAACCAAGAATTCATATGGAAACTCAAGACACCACTGTCCTAGGTACTTCTCCGTTGCTGTGATAAGACACCGTGGCCAAGGAAACTTACAGAAGGAAGAGTTTATCTGAGTTTATGTTGCAGGGGAAGAGGAGCAGAAAGCCAAGTGATCACATCCTCAAGTAGACACAGGAAGCAGAAAGTGAGTAGAAATCTGCTAACTCTAAAGAACTCTCAAAGGCTGCCCCCCAGGTGATGTGCTTCCTCCAGCAAGGCCAGACCTCCCAAAACCTCCCCACACAGAACCACCAACTGCGGAAAAACTGTCCAAATACTTGGAGCCTGTGGGGGACACTCTCATCCAAACCGTCAACACCACAAATAGCCAAAGCGATACTACGGAGTGAGAACACATCTGGGGGCATGACAACACTTGACGTCAATCTATGCCTCAGAGCTATAGTGATATAGACAGCTCAGTTCTTGCATAAAAACAAAGGCAGAGCAATGGAGCAGAAGAGAGGACCCAGAAATAAAACAGCACGCAAACTATGAACACCTAATTCTATTTAATATTTTTATTATTTTTACTTTATGTGTATATGTTCCCTGCATGTAAGTACACATATGTCATGCAATGCCAGCAGAAGCCAGAAGAGGGCTTTGGATTTCCCTGGAACTGGAGTTATGGACAATTGTTAGTTGCCATGTAGGTGCTGGAAATCTAACCTGGGTCCTCTGCAAGAGCAGCCAGTGCTCTTAACCACTGAACCCTCTCTCCAGTCTGATCACGTAATTCTTTTTTTTAATATTTTATTTATTATTTTTATTTTATGTGTATGCGTGTATTGCCTGCATGTAGGTAAGTACACCCATGTCATCAATATCCATGGAGGACAGAAGAGATTGTCGGATCCCCTGGAACTGGAGTTACAGACAGTTGTTAGCTGCCGTGTAGGTGCTGGGATTCGAACCTGGGTCTTCTGTAAGAGCAGCGAGTGCTCTTAACTGCTGCACTATCTCTCCAGCCCCCATGATCACCTAATTTTTGATAAAGAGGCAACAGCATACATTGGGGGAAAGACAGCCTACTCAATTAACGGTGTCAGCAAGACTGGATTTCCACCCGCAGAAGAGCAAAATTAGATTCACAACTTTCACCTTGTACGAAAATCAATTCAAAATGGATCAGAGATCTTAATTTAAAACCTGAAAACTGTTAAACTCCTAGATGAAAGCACAAGGAGCAATCTTCAGGACATCAGGGCAGACAAGAACTTTCTGAACAGAACATCGATAGCTCAGGAATTAGCCCCAAGTATCAGATGGGATCATATGGAATTTAAAAGTTTCTGCACAGAAAGGCAAACTATCAGTGTAGCACACAGACAGCTCACAGAATGGCAGAAAATCTTTACCAACTGTACATCAGACAAGGGGTAAATATCCAGAATATATAAAGAACTATAAATTTTAATGCCAGGAAAATAAAATCACCAATCAACAAACGGGCCAACAAATTGAATAGACAGTTTTCAGAAAAAGAAATACAAATGTCCAACAACTATTTTCAAAAGTTTTCAACATCCCTAGTAACCAGGAAAATGCAAATTAAAACTACTTTGAGATACCATGGTAGCCCAGTCAAAGGGCTGTTATCAAGAAACTCACAACAGATGTTGGAGAGGATGTGGAGAAAGAGGAACCTTATTCACTGCTGGTGGGTGTGCAAATTAATACAGTCATTATGGAAATGAGTCGGAGGGCCCCAGAATATTGAAAATAGAGCTACCTGTGACCCAGCCATCTCACTCCTGATCGTATACTCAGAGAACTCCAAATCTTACCACAGCAATATTTGTGTCCCTATGTTTATTTCTATTCCCTATAGTAAAGAACTGGAACCAATCTAGTTTTTTATCCACGGAGGAATGGACAATGAAACTGTTTTATACATAGAAATGAATATTATTTAGCTCTAAAGAAAAATGAAACTAAAAAATTTACAACAAAATGGATGGACCTAGAATTTATAATATTAAGTGAGATCACCCAATCTCAGAAAGTAAAAAGTAAAAATAAAAAAAAAAAAACGAAGCACACGCACACACACATCTTTCTTCATGGGCATTCTTAACCTACAATGTATTCACGTACATATATATAAACAAATACACATGTGGGCATCTTAGAATATTTATAATCAAGAAAAGAAAGGGTAATTTGAAGAGAAGAACAGAGTTGTCCTTTTTTGTGGTGGATGTATGTATTCAACTTTCTGTGTATTGAAAGCAGGAATCATCCTGCATTCTGCAAGTCCAATAATTATCCCTTTGGGGCCGTGATTGTGAGAGTTGGGCTTCAATTTTATTCCATTGACCAATAGGGCAGTGAGAATTGGACATGACGGGACACTGATTTATTGGGTATGCCAAATGAGACACCATTATTGTTCTTGGTAACTGCTTTTTATTTTGTTTCAAATTTTCTAATAATGGGATTTTTTAAAAAATAAAAAGGACAAGTTTGCAGAAAAAATAACAATGCTAAATGAAGCCTCCATTTCCATCATGAGTCAAAAGTTCTGGAGATGGTAAACGCATTTCATTGCCATCAGTAAATAGAGTCGCTGCAACTTTGGCTTTGAACAGAATAGAAGCACCCATCTTTTAAGCATCTGCTCATTCAGCAAATGCTTGTGGAGTACCTATCACATATCCGGCACAATCCCGGCTAATAGAAATTGAGGTGAATCCAGTTCATCTGGCCCTCATTCTCAAAGCTGAAGAGGTTTTCCTCTTTCCTGCCTCATGCTTCCTTGTGTCCACCAACACTCTGAGACAAAGATAGAAAAAGGTCCCTGGGTTCGGAGGACAACGGGGGTGGGGATTAGTATGGTGAGTGCTGGGTGAGATTCAGGACAATAGACCCACAGAGGCCTTTGTTGACATGTGCTCTGGGAAATATTAGAAGTCTTAAACTTGACCGCTAGGTGGCCATGCCTCTGTTCTGGACTACTTGGAGATGGGCTAGCATCAAACATGGTTAGCGAGTGGACCAAAACTGAGTTGGCAGTGTGATCTGGAGGGAAATGTAGCAAGGGGCAATCAGGGCAATCAATGGATGCTGAGGGAGGGAGGATCAGTTCTCTCCAGGAACTAGATCCTTAAGAGGTTATCTAATCCCAAGTGGGCAGCCCTGAATACAGGTACACATGAGTACCTCTAAATGGAGTGAGTACATTATACATGTGTGTTGTGCACATGTGTATTTATCAATGCATGCATGTTTATGTAACGATAATCAAAGAAATTAAGAGGGAATGGGGGGACATGGGAAGGATGGTGGACCAGGCGGAATGGGGATATTGCAAAGGAAATACTCATGTATGAAATTCTCACAAGTAAAAGAAGAGCACACACACACACAAAACAATGATCATGGCTTCATCTGAAACGGTAGTAGTGCAGGTAAGCAAACATGAAAAGATTCAAGGGCCAGAGAAGAATTACACTCCAGTGGCTTCTGACAGAGTAGTGATGGGGAGAGGCACCACACTCAACCTCTCTCTGCCCTCCACATCCACGGACTGTTTTTGGCTTCACATCATCTCCCTGGACCCAAATTTTTTTATCAGTGCACTAGACTGATTATTCTAACATATCGTATCGAAGGATGTTATAATAACCAAAGAAAAATAACGAAAGGGGAATCAATTTGTAAACTGAAAATCTTTATATGAATGTTTGCTGTAAGCAACAAAAAATGTTAGGGGAAGAAATGACTCTGTGTGTGTGTGTACTTTTATGTGGGCACATGTGTGCCATGACATGCATGTGGAAGCCAGAGGTCAGCCTCGGGAAGGGGGGTCCATCCTTACCATCAACCTTCTTTGAGACAGGGTCTTGTTGTGTTTCCTCAGAGCACTGGGATTACAGAGACTTGGGCTACACCTGGCTTTTACGTGGGTGCCAGGTTCAAACCCAGATTCTTACACATATCCAGCAAGTGCTTTACCCACTAAGCCATCACTCCAGCCCCCAAAATGATCTTTCATGAATCCCATTTTCATCTGTGAAAGTCTGAGCTCTCCTTCCAGTCCTGGGACTCTATGACTGTGGCATGTTTCTCAGACAAGATGGAATAATTTATCCTTTCCTTGAAATGGATAGAAAAACAGCCCAGGAGCTAGCCACTGCCATTTCAAAGATGAGCCATTAATTCAGGCCCATATCCTAACCTGTGACAGAAAGGCGCTACCCGTGTGAAAAAAAAAAATCAGGATTCTTCTTTCTGTCTTGGGGAACTGGTTCTTAAGGTGAGATGTTTATGGTCCAAGACACTTTGGTGCTTCTTAGACAAAGCAGATGGTGTGACCACCCTAGATAGACTTTCCTCTCTTGAAAAATGCAAGCCAGGCAACTCCCTTTACACTCACTAAGATAAATGCTCCACAGTCTTCCAGGGACATCTGCCTTCTCTCTAAACCTGTTAACATGTGGGGCTGGAGAGATGGCTCAGTGGTTAAGAACACTGGCTGTTCTTGTAGAAGACCCAGGTTCAAATCCCAGCACCTACATGGCAGCTAACAACTGTCCATAATTCCAGTTCCAGGGTATCCGACCGGTACACTTACATATATGCAGGCAATACACAATACGTATGAAATAAAAATAATAAATAAAATATTTTTAAAACCTGTTAACGTGTGCCTTCCTTCTTGATGGTGTTGAGATTTTTTTTCCTAAATTAATAAATCAATTAAAAAATACTTTAGAAATTATGGGGTTGGAGAGAGGGCTCAGTGGTTAAGAACAGTTGTTCTTCCAGAGGACCCAGGTTCAATTCCCAGCACCCACATGGAGACTAACAACCATCTGTAACTCCAGTTTCAGGGGCTCCAACACCCTCTTCTAGATTCTGCGAGTATTGCACACACATAGTATGCTTATATACATGCAGGCAAAACACTCATACACATTAAAATAAAAAAATAAAAAATACTTCAGAGCCTAAATCCATTGATTGTCTATTGACGTCACCATGCCACTTTTAGCTGTGCTTCACATGTGATCAGTTTGTCATTGGTCTACCAAGAACGGGTAAACAGAAAGAAGTTTACTGACTCTGGCCTGTGACTTCAACACTGAAAACATCTTACAGTTCAGGAACCTAAAATACCACCATCAGGTTCATCTTAAACCTTGTATGAGCCCTTGTCTCTATGGACATACATTCTCCAACTTTTTTTTCCAAGTATCTCTATTCATATAATTTATGTATTTATTATTGAATTTTTGTGTATTTCGTACAGAACATCTCAATCAATCTTAATCATCTTTATCCCCCGTCCCCACTGGCACCCTCCCATGCTCTCCCCAACTGGACTCACACATTCTGTCATTTGTCTTAAGGACTATAGCTAAAACAGGACATTTCTCCACAGGATGAGAACTCACTGCCATCGGGACCAGGAACAACACAGTCTCTGGGTATTTTTTTTTTTTCCTGGCTAAAAATATAATTGCCAGCATTTGGATCACTGTTCAAAGCATTAGTTTCCAACCTTGATTTTAGAAACAAATGACTCTTTAAAAAAAAAAGAGAGAGAGAGAGATATTTCCTGGTTAGTAAGCATAGTGGAAAAGTTACAACCCATTGAACAGGTAAGAAAAACCTTCTACTTGGGAAAACGGAGGAACAGATCTCAAAGAACAGTAATTAGTAGTCCAGCCAACCAGGGTAATCCAGCCACCCCGGTATTCAGAGACAGATCTGTGAAGAGAGCTATCACAGACTTGAGGGAAACGACTGTTTTAATCTTGCCTTAGGGTCTTTGTTGTTGGTTTTTTTTTTTACATCTGGTCCAATTTCTTTAGCCAGTGTAAAGTTCCTTATTGTTTGTAGCTGATTAACTCGTCTCTGATTCTCTCAGAACCACACATCTCACCCGTGTGCTGCTTATTAGAGGAATAAACAAAAGCATGACATTTTAAGGCAGGCTCCCACAGGGCCTTCGGTAAGTTTATATTTCACTGGAAACTCTGAGAGTCTTTTGCAGAGCTCAGAAAAGCAGCTGCTTCCTCTTAGCAACTTTAAACACGCTTTGATCCTGCCGTCCTCCAGGCTCAGCCACACAACTAGCTGAGGTCTCTCCTCAGCAAGCTGGGATAGCTGGGAGACATTTTAGTTGGGGACAAAGTGCCACTTTCTATGAGACATTTAAGTTAAGTCTCTGCTGGGGAGGACTGCTGACTCCTGGTTATTCTGCTGGGCAAACACTTAGCATTTATTCAGCATGTTTTTTTAAACGTTCAACAAATTATTGCTCAGCCAAGCCTTTGTTGGGAAGTCAATGAGATTGAATATAATTTGTAGACAGAAAACCAAGAAATGAGCTGACTAAATTAGAATTCAGAAGGAGGCTCTGCGCTTTTGATTACCCCTCTGCCCAGACCACCAAGAGTTTCCACATGTCAGCACGGACTTTACTCAAAATCCTCCAGCAATATTGCAGTGAGATAATTATCTATTTTAATGTGTGACGCTACATTACAGAGTGCTCTTGGATTGATTTGTTTGTTCCAAAAGCTTCTACCAAGTTCAAGGTAACACACTAGTTAATTTTTATCAAAGTAAATAATTATTCCTAGAGGTCAGTGAACTATGGCCACTGCTGCCTGTTGTTATAAATAAAGTTTTATTGAAGCACATGCACTCACCTGTGTACATCTTATGTTGTCTATTGCTGATAGGCTGCTTTTGCAGTTAGTAGCAAAGCTAAAAGTGAAAGTCCATGGTGTAGTCACGAGAGAGATCCCGTCACCCATCTGCCCTAAAGTCTTGCCTTGTGTGAGCTCAGTGCTAAACAGCCCATCTAACAGCATGGAACGTCCCACCAACCTGGTCAAAGGCAGGAATCCTGCTCCCTGGAGGTTCTGAGTCGTCACTGGCTGGAGTAGAAGATGAGAATATGTGTTTTTAGGAAACCTCTTCCAGGTGAGTGGGTAGGACAAGCGCTCTGCAGAAGGGTACTTCAGGTGATACAGATCTTGAAGACTCCCCAGGCAGCCCTGCCCCATGATGCAGAGGGGGGGGGGAGGTTGAACAGGGTGGGAAAACTTTCTTGCAGTTGGAAGTTATCTCCAAGGCTGGATGAATTTATACTGAATAACAAAATCCAGACTTTACTCCAGACAATAGAGAAAATAGCATGACGGGAGATGGGGATGTGGGAGAACCCAGCAGGGAGGGAGCGCAGAACTGAGCCCTAGCTGACTAAAGGCAGGAGGAACTGTGAGCTCAGGGGAAAGGCTCCATTTGCAGCAAGAGGTGCCCTGAGGGCTTAATGAAAAACACATTAAATACGAATTAATAGCTGGAAATCTGCAAGTTGCAATAGAGTTGATCTGGCTGTGCGGTGTATCCCAACCCCTCTGATAAACAGTGGAGGGTTCTCTGTAATACTTGGGGCTAAGGTCAGGCAGGACATAGACCTAAATCAGTCACTACTTCAGACTTTAAACTTGTCACTTTAATCTCTTGGACATTCTTTTTTTTTTCCTGTCTTGTCTTGTTTTTGTTTTTGTTTGGAGCAAGATATCACTGTTTCACAATCTATTTTGAACTTACCATTCTCCTGCTCAAGCTCTCAAGTGCTGAAATTACAGGACTATACTACCAAGCTTAAAGAGTTTGTTAAAATTCTGAGCTGGGTCTCGACTTCCACTAACGGCTCCTGACACCAGAGTCCGGGATCAATCTTGATATCTGCATGTTCAACAGGTCCCCAAGAGATGTTGATGGTGCTTCACCCAGAGCCACTGTAACCAAGTAAGACAAATGGGTACAAAAGAGGCCACACCCAGCACACCTGCCAACAGGCTCTGCTGTTAAACACGCCCATTTCAACGCTGTGGGCACTGCTCTAGGGTTTGAACGCGTAGCACTCACTGCCAGTTTGAATGAAAGCCGTATTAAAATTAAAAGTATGTAAATTAAAAGTATGCAAATAACAGACGTAGTTCTAGAATAGGCCTTAGAGATTATCCCCTTTGACCTTTTATTTTATAGATTGGATGAGGAAACTACCAAGGCAGGTACAGGAATTACCTGAAATCCAGTTCCTAATGGCAACCCCAAGGGTACCATCTTTTGGAGGGAACCTTCATAATAAAGATGGGTGACAGCTAATATTGAAAAACAAACATCAATTGAACACCTTACAAATTGCAATGTTTGAACCAGCATTTTCGGAATGATGCTGAGGGTAAACTCCTTATTGAAGAGATCCTCACATTTCCCAAATCAGCCAAAATATTAGTCTCGAGTAGAAATCAACTTTGACTCTTCAACTCATTACTCTCAGGATGCCCCGTGACTTTAAAAACACAAAGTATCACATGATCAATATTGACTTTTTATTTTATGAGACAGAGTCTCACTATGTAGCTCAGGCTGTAGATCTCACAGAGATCTTCCTGCCTCTGCCTAGTGAGTACATGATCAATATTGACTTTTTTATTTTATGAGACAGAGTCTCACTATGTAGCTCAGGCTGTAGATCTCACAGAGATCTTCCTGCCTCTGCCTAGTGAGTTCTGGGATACAGGCATGCCACCAGACCCCACTGGCTATTTTTTTCAACCTCTTTCTCTTGCCCAGGGTTAAAGAAGCTTGATTCAAGCTCAAGCCCTTTTTCTGATTATGGGTAAATGAGAGCTCAAGTAACAGCTGCAACTGATTGAAAATGACATCCAAACAGAGATGCTTTAGGCTGCCTCTGGACTCCCAGGACATTTAGAAATAATTCAGGTATTGCTTCTTATCAGCTGGATATCTGAAGCCTGTACATTTCCACCCCCATTCCCCATAATGGATTCTGACAGAGTAAAAGCCACCTGGAAAACATTTGAATGTTCTTCTTTAAGAGGACAGTTAGCTGCTTTTCCCCCAGGGACACTGAATCAGCAGTACCATTCAGCTGGTTAACATGTGGGCTGTGCCGGGCTTCTGTTTGGCCTTGTGTTGTTTTCTGTCTGTTTGTTCCTGGTGATCTTCATTTGTCTTTCAAAGGTAGAATGAAAAGGATCTATTTCCTCATCCCACCTTACATCATAGGTAGATAAAAGTGAGTTAATCTTTAATGAAGCAGAAAGTGAGTTGTAGCAAAGGCAATTTCCTCCTAGGCCTTCCATGGTGGCTCTTGTTCACTTTATTGGGTTCATCAGCCAAATGGTTACTTATTCATATCTCCAGCTAGAAGATATTGAACAGTGCTACGTGGAAGGCATGTTGACAGGCTGGAGTTTTCCTTTCCCTCTTGTAATTACTGGGAAGAGGTGCTCAGGCTTCTGGCTCATCCACACAGCGTGAGTCCTGTTTGCCCTTTCGTTCTGTCCTGGTGCAGTCCCTCAGCTGGTTAATCATTTTACCAAACAAGCTGATGACTCATCTAGCATTTCAGAGTGGTAAAATAACCGCTTCAGTGATTTCTGGTTTTGAAATCTCTAGGTATTATGAAATATTCTATTTCTTTGTAAATTAAACGCAGTTTCCTCGGCCTGGCGTTTGAGGTGTTCTCTGATCAGCTTGAGTGGCACCGGCATTCAAGTCAGTCCTGGGCAGTCAGCACCAAGTCTGAAGGAGGCAGCAGCCACATCCGCTTTGCTGTTTTTCTTGTTGCTGTTGTCTTTTTGAGACAGGGTTTCCCTGTAGCCCCAGCTGGCCTGGACATCTACTTTCGCATGGGTCTCCTTCCTTCAATTTAGGATGAACTCTACCTCCACAAAGGCCATGAAGCTCTGGAAAATCAACCTCAAGTTCAACTTCCTCTGTTGGGATTTGTGACCCACAGCAACTCACACCAAGTTCTTTATCTTCACTTCCGGAACAGTTTATTCTGGGACACTCATTGGACACATGCTGAGTCTCTCTGGTATTGTGAAATATTTGGTTTTTCTCTCCTCTAAGGTCTTTGAGGACCTTGTTGCATGTTTCCCATGTCCAGCCTGGAGCTTAGAAATTATTAACTGGTCAGGTTGGTGGGGATGGGACGAAAGTGGTCTCAGCAATGTTTATAGTAATGGTCATTGTTGAAGAATATTTATTTGGAATTGTCTCCATCAGGAAAGTGTTCACAGAATCACCTAAATTCAAGAAATAAAAGCCTTGAGCCAGTTATGGTACCACAGGCCTGTAATCCCAGCAATCCGGAGGCCAAGGCACAGTGAGTTCCATCCAGACTAGGGGAGGCTACTCAGTGAGACCTAGTATCAAAAAATTAAAATGAAACCTCGAGTTACTAAAGTTAGTTGCTAAAAAGGTTAATACAATGTCTGGAAGTCATTGTTCTGAATTGAGAGAGTTTGATGGTTTCGTTTTTGTTTGTTTGTTTGTTTTCCTTGCTTTATAAGAAGCTTTAAGGCTTAAACGGTCTTCTCGGGGGTTATATAACACAGCCTTGCAGTAAATAGTGTGTTTATTCTTTATTGAGCTTTAAAAATCTTTGCTAATTAATTAACTCATTAGTCACAAGCTAAACCATCAAGTTGAAAGGAAAAAGGAAAAGAGCGGCCTTGCAGTTTTACAGCAGTGTGTGCGCACATCTGTGTTCTAAAGCCCTGAGAGAAGAGTGTGTGATCCGTTGGGTCCCGCTTTGGAGTAGGGCTTCATTTTTTATTGTTTAGTCTGTCTTTTGGCATGGAGAGTGTATATGGGGCTCTGCAATTATCAGTATCTCAGTGAACATTGCCTCTCCTGACAGCCAGCTTACCACACAGCTTTCTGCCCTGGATACTGGAGTTTCTCACTTTACACAGCAGGAGAGAAACAAAACCCTGGACAGTACGATTTACACTGAAGGTCTAACCTGTACTTCTAGACACGTGTAGAAGGGAGATAGGAAGAAAGGGACAGAAGAGGTGGCACAAAAGAACCATTGTCCACGACGAGCAAAATGAATCAAAGCCTAAAATTGGAAAGAAAACTCTAGAGCTAGACACACAAATCTACTCAGTCGATTTGGATCATTTCAACTCTATGACAATTAACAAATTACAAAATTTACTCTTTAAAAACCATCAGTGTTCTTTGACCTCTCGATTTTTATTTTGAAGGGCATCCATACTCTGAAGATTCAATTCAGGTCTCTGTTCCTTGTGGTATGGATAGATAGGGAGGAAGGCTGGGCCAGAGTGTGGTGTCCTCGTGCTAACCCACCCCACTGAGCTACTCACTCTCAGAGCAATTCTAAAATCAGTTCCATGCTTCCTGGACAGGCTGACGTCACCCTCTCCTACCAGACTGAAGGACCAAGCTGCTCGATTTGTGCTCATTAAAATTCTGTATACTACACTATGCAGGAGCTGGTGCCTATTTTCAAGATAGCCATAAAACAAAGCAGAAAGTGTTCTTGTCTCTTCGCCAAGGTGGGGGAACAGACAGGAGTCATGAGGGATGAGGCCACAGGGAGGAGACAGGGAGGGAAGCATCCCTTTGATACTGCTTACCAAATTCTAGCAATGGAATGAAGTGTCATCCATCTGCCTTGATAAAGCATCTAAAACAGGAATGAATTCGAAAGTACTACAAGAATTTTAAGCTGAGCCAGACTAGCCACGAAGGTAGTAACAGACAGTTTAATCTGGGAAATGACTTTTCCACCTAGGAAATTGAAAACATTATTCTCGGTTCTTTCATTATTTTCCTTAAGTCGTCTTCCTTCTCACCATCCATTTATAAAGGAAAATATCCATCATCCGTCTCGGTACTATTTGCATAAACATGGAAACTAGTTCCCGCAGATCTCCATTACGTGTATGTGTGGGGAGCTGTGCATGCACACACATTGCATATGCAAATAGAGGCATGCATATACATTTGTTACCAGTACTTCTGAGTTCCGGCTACCACAGTGGGGGAGGGGGTGCTCTGGGGCTCAGTTTCAGCTCTGTCTGGCTCCGATGCCGATGGTGGTGGCTTCGCTCAGGGGTTCAGCTTGCGGAGCTGTGGGAGAAGAGCTGCTCCTTGCCCCATGACAGAATCTTTGGACCACCGCACCATTTGCCCAGGGCTGCAAAGGTCCTGGGTTCATCCTGAGAGGTAGGAGGAAAAGCCTTGCAAATGGGAGGTGCCACTCAGAGATGGTGCAAGACCTCATAGCTGCTTTTGAGGAGCACATATGCTGCTGTTTCTACAGAAACCCACTGACAAAGATGACTTTGTGTCAGAACAGGACAGCCACTCTTGTTTTAAACATTCTTCTTTGCTTTTGACCTATTTATTTATTTATTTATTATTTACTTTGTGTGGGGTGTGGGTGAAGGTCTCAGGATGACTTGTCAGAGTTGGGTCCTGCCTTCCACTGTGTGGGTTCCAGGGTTTGAACTAGGGTTGTTGGCCTTGGCAGCCAGCTCCCTTGCACACTGAGTGATCACACCACCCTGTTGTTTTCTTGAGCTAGGGTCTTTAGTCATTAAGGCTGTTCTAGAACTTACTATGTAGTCGAGGATGACCTTGAACTTCTGGTCTTCCTGACTCCACTTCCTAAGTGTGTACCCCATGCCTGGTTTATTTTAAGCAGAGCTTGGGATCAAACCCAGGGTTTCCTGAATGCGGTGCAAGCACTCTACAAACTGGGCTACATCCATACTCCCTGGTTTTAAACATTCTTTACCAAGGATTCTTTTTCACCTAGACCACAGACAGACCCAGCTTCAAATATGAAAAAATTTCCATAAAGGAGCTGCTGTTGCTGTTGACCATTCTACATACAAAACCCCACACATAATACACATAAACATATCTGCAAACACATACAACACATGTACAAAAACAAACACATACACATGATACACAAAAACGCACAGCACAAACACAAAAACAAACATACAATACACATAAATACACACAACACTCATACAAAAACAAATACATACGATACACATGCAAAACCAAACACAACACACAACACACTTAGACAATTGCACACATACAAAAACACACAACAGACATAGACAAACACACACCTTATATATATATGTACACATATATAAAACACGGACACACAAACACATGCTACATACATGTACAAAACATACAAATACACATATGCACATGTGAGCAGACACACAAACAAACCCACACATGCATACACAAGCACACAAACACACTTAGAAACGTGTGCAAACACACATGCAGACACACAAATACACACACACACAAAAGCACACATTTAAGCAGACATGCACATGCGCACACAAACACACAGCAGGGGCCATGCACGTGGTAAATGCATGCACATTTGTCACTAGGACAAAGCCAGTAGAGCAAGCTAACCTTTCAGAGTTCATTAAAAACAGACCTTAGACTGATGCTGACGCTCAGACTCCCACCTCTCTAGGGCTCCTGCAACAGTGTTAGGAACTGCTTACAGACAGCACCCCTCCCCTCTGGGTCAAGGGGAAAGGAAAGCAGGCAGAATTCTTCCTGGAGGGGCTGGCATGTGCCTGCCTCACACAGGAGGCAGCCAGCAGCCTCTAGCCTCCTCCAGCTGGGGGCTGACCCAAGTAGCCAGGAAGACCAAATCTGTGACTGCTATGGTGTTTGCATGTAGAGGTAGAGCCACACAGAGACAGGAGGGGGATGCCCAGGTCCCCTGACTTCAGGTGTAGGTCACCCTGCCCTATAAATTGACGTCACTGCAGCAGTTAAGTGAGACCCTGGTCACATGGAGCAGAGGCACCTCTGAACCACTCATCTCTTAGAGCAGCTGAGATCAAACCTCAGGCCCACCACTCCCCACCCTGCGGTGTGGGGCTGGTCCCCAGACTCTGCGTTTCAGTTTCCTGTCTGCTGTACCTCAAAGGGCAAATACCACGAAGAAGCAGGCAAGTTTCCAAGTGCTAAGAAGAAAATGTTTAGACCCTGGAGATGCTATGTAAGTGTCACCTGTGGTCACTGGGCGCACACTGACCTGATTTCCATCCGTATCTGCCTGGCTTTGACACAGGGTAGTCTGACTGCTCTTACACTGGGGCCCAGGCTGTGCCTGCCCTGGGAGAGCCAGCACTGCCTTCAGACCCTCAGCACCGCACTTTAGACACATGTTCCTCAGGCCTACTGAAAGTGGCCATGCTGCCTAGTTGGGCTGAAGGACAGAGAGCTCCTCAGTACCCAGAAGGACCCTGATTAAGAGTGCAGAAGATACCGGCCCTGGAGAGGAGCCAGGTCCGCTTGCTGAGCACAAAGGTCTAGGTTCTGGAAACATGGATTTTGCTCAGTACTGGGCCTTATTTATCAGGAACACCATGAGGGACAAGGAAACCGACTAAGGCTGGGGAGACAGCTCCATAGTCAAGAGCACTTGGTGCTCTTGCAAAGGACCCAAGTTCAGTCCCCAGAACCTACATATCTACTTCAGAAAGCTCACAACTGCCTAACTCTGGTTTCAGAGGATATTGTGGCTTCCTTTGGTCTCCATAGCTACCCACATACATATGGTGTAAGCACACAGACACACAGACAGACACACAGATACACACACACAAAGAGAAATAAAAATAAATATTTTTAAAAGAGAAAACTTTAAGACTTTGCTTTTGGTTTGATTGTTTTGGTTTTTTGTTGTTGTTTTAATTTTTAGACAGGTCTGCACCACCACCCTTAGTTTATGGAGTGCTGGGGATAGAACCCAGGGCTTTGTGTATGCTAGATAGAGAATTCTACCAGCCTAGCCACAACCCCAGCCTTGATTTTCTGTTCTTCTAGCCCACATGTAATGCACTGATTTGGGGGTTGGAGGGAGGGTACATCACACATGGGGCCCGTTGCCTGGATGCCACCATTGCGGAGGACTGAACTGTCACGTGTGTATGGATGTGAAATTAGAATGAAACACGTGTTCATAGAACTTGAGGATTTTGGTTGCTGAGGCAGGAATGAAGTCTGCCTGTGCCTTCAGCAGAGACATTTGGAATATTCAACTGGGAACACACAGTTTTCAGCACTGTGTGTTCAGAAATGACATCTTCCTAAGTGCAAGTATAATTGTGTAGATGTGTATGTAAGCCCTGGGCTCCATCCATTGACTGGTCTAGGCTAGTACAGATTTTCCAAGCCAAATTCAAACCCACAGGAGATTCCACAGGCCCTCTGAGACATAGCTCACTTTTAGGGAAACAACTAGAAAGTCAAAAGCCTAGACTTGGGACCGTGAGGGAAAGTAAGACAATGAATTTGACTTGTCTGAAAAGTCTGGGTCTTCTTCAAGTGCACTCATTTGGGGAGGTGCAGAGCAGGTGACGGGGCAGTTAGTTTAAAAGGACAGCCCGTTAGCATTCATGAGAGTCAACCTCTCATCCTCTTCTTGATCTGAATAGCAAAAAGAAACGCTGTCTGTGTCTCCATGGTGACCAGCAGTGCATCCTTGCATGTGGGTAGAACTGGCAACTAATTCTATCTCCATTCTTTCTCTAGAAGAGACCACTGTCAAGGTACCTGACTACATGATCTTGCCTAGGCCATGTATAAGAGACAGGTGTGTCCTCTTGCATGCATTTGATCTGTGTGGTCCCAGAGCTGAAGTTAGGGTCCCTGAGGCCCTCCAAGCATCCCGCAGAGCCAGAAGCACAAACCTTGTGGTCTCTGCAATAGTCCACTGCACTTGCCTCTTAGCATCAGGCTGAATCACCTCTGGAGGCCTCAGTCTCAACAGTAGCAAAATGGAACAGTGACCAGCTTGGTAACTATGGGGATGCAAGCAAGAATTTGCCTCATGATTGGGAGGAACTATCGTAACAAACTACAAGCCATCACCAATCTTCAGTTCTCGCCAATGGACTAGAGAAGAACAAAAATACAAAGCATTTGTCATAACATTAAATCACCTTAATACGTAGAAATAACAAAATGTGGACATTTTTGGTTTTGTTATTTGAACAGGGTCTTATGTAGTCAGGGCTGACCTCAAACTTACTAGGTAGCTAAGGCTGGCCTGGAACTCCAGATCTACTTGTGTTCATCTTCCAAGTGTGGGGATTACAGGTATATGCCAGCCCATTTTACCAAGTGTGGGGATTACAGGAGTGTGCCACCCCATCTGGAGAGACACAGTTTTAAAAGCTAATTGGGGGGTTCTCGATGAGACATAAGCTCAGAGAGAAAATGCTTTAGCACCCATGCATCCACACCCCCATCCATACCACCATCCTAGGACCATTTCTACCTACCCATCCTTACCCCAACCTCCCATCCCCACCCTCAACCCTCATCCCCATTTCTATCCCACTTCATCTCTATCCCTGTCCCTACCCACTCCCCAACCCTATCCTCACATCCCTATCCTCAGTCCTCACTCCCATCCCCACCCCATCCCCAGTCCCCATCCTCACTCCAGTGCCTACCCTCCATCCCACCTCCCATCCCTACCCCATCTCCACACCATATCTCCACCCTATCACCCTCCAACCCCACCGTCCAGCCCCAACCCATCCCCACACCCCATCCCCCCCCCTCAGCCCCACATCCCATCCGTACACCCTATCCCCACCTCCCATCCCCA
>NW_008327998.1:131934-144735 GCF_000622305.1 Nannospalax galili
CCCAACTCCGACCTTCACCCACCCCTCCCCACCACACCCACACCCACCCCATCCACTTCAGGACAATCCTGGGGATAATCCTAGATGATTCCAAATTCTGTCAGGCGGGAGTCAACTCTAACCATCATACTGTTTTTAGTGTCTTGGTTTTTGTTTTAGTGCTTGTTTTCCCTCCCGTTTAGAGAGAAAAAGGACTGGGGATGACCCATCCAGAGTCATTTCTCCCCCACCCTTTAATTATCATGTAAAATTTTCAAATATCAAGTTCTATGTTTTATTTTTAGTAATTAATAAAGCCATTTTTAACAAAATTGGGGAGAGGTGTAGCTGTAATAGGAAAAGTAGCTTCATCTGAACTGCAGGCCGAACCTTTTCATAACCTCTGAGCCACAGAAAAAACATCTCAACTAGCCATCCTTCACCAACAGGAGACAATCACCATCAAAGAGAAGTGTGTGAGGTGTGGCTCAGATGAGGAAGCACGTGAATTTGTCTTCAAATCTGCAGGTCTTTGGCACACTGTGGCCTTTCAGAAACTGCGAGCCCCCCTCCCCGCAGCTCTCCTCACCTCCTCTTACAAGCCAGGTGCTTTGCAGAATACCAGTTCAGATGACCATGCAGGTAGCCAGATCCATGGGGTAGTGTAGGAAACCTGCTAATGACAGCGCCTATGTGCAGTTGGAGACAAGCTGTTTCTCTGACACTCAGTAGGAAGCCAGACTCTGGTCTCTGAGCAACAGTCTTCATTATCCTAAGGCTGGATCCTTTGGAAAGAAAAGGATATATATGTGGTATATTCCAGCTAACATTTGGAAGATTCCTTTCATTTAAAAATAAAAGGCAAGTCAGTGTGGTGACCCACACCTGAAATCTGAGCACTAGGGAAACTGGAGCAGGAAGAGCACCTTAAATTCAAGGCCAGCCTGGGCTACATAGCGAGGTCTAGGCCAACCTGGGCTACACAGTGAGATTTTTTCTCTCTCTCTCTCAAAATTACCAATGAAAATGAATACAAATATGCTTGGGGTAGAGATACCCCACCCCTGTATGATACCCCGTCCCTGTATGATACCCCGTCCCTGTATGATGCCCCGTCCCTGCATGATACCCCATCCGTGTATGATACCCCGTCCCTGTATGATACGTCCCTGTATGATACCCCATCCCTGTATGATGCCCCGTCCCCGTATGATGCCCCGTCCCCGTATGATGCCCCGTCCCGTATGATGCCCCATCCCTGTATGATACCCCGTCCCTGTATGATCCCCTGTCCCTATATGATACCCTGTCCCTGTATGATGCCCCGTCCCTGTATGATACCCTGTCCCTGTATGATACCCCATCCCCGTATGATGCCCCGTCCCTGTATGATGCCCCGTCCCTGTATGATGCCCTGTCCCTGTATGATACCCCGTCCCTATATGATACCCTGTCCCTGTATGATACCCCGTCCCTGTATGATACCCTGTCCCTGTATGATACCCCGTCCCTGTATGATACCCTGTCCCTGTTCTCCAGAGCGCTCACAATCAATCTGGAGAAGAAAATTAAAGCAGAATTTCTTTCAGAATTGTTACTCTGCAGCAGGGTGAAACTCTCCAAGGACAATGTGTCAAAATGTGTTTAGCTGCTGCTAGGCAATGGCAGAGGCAAAGCCAGAGTGCCTGGGGCAGCCAGGGAAGGTTTTCCAGCAGCACGGGCCCTGCCTGGGCCCTGACAGGCAGGGATGGTAGACACTGAACTGGCTGGGAGGAAGAATCTAGGCTCTCTAGGAAAGGCAGCAGGGAACACATTGGGGAGGTGCAAGGTTGGACACTTCCAAAGGCCTGCTCGAACCGTGGCTGGAACTGAGATTTCACCCCGCAGCTCAGAGGATGCTAAGAGTCCGGCTCTGAGACTTTTGCTAAAGGCCTGGTCCTCTGAGTTCCTCTGATTAGAGTCTCCCAGCAGATGAAACACACTTGTATGATGCCCCATCCCTGTATGATGCCCCATCCCTGTATGATACCCTGTCCCTGTATGATACCCCGTCCCTGTATGATACCCTGTCCCTGTTCTCCAGAGCGCTCACAATCAATCTGGAGAAGAAAATTAAAGCAGAATTTCTTTCAAAATTGTTACTCTGCAGCAGGGTGAAACTCTCCAAGGACAATGTGTCAAAATGTGTTTAGCTGCTGCTAGGCAATGGCAGAGGCAAAGCCAGAGTGCCTGGGGCAGCCAGGGAAGGTTTTCCAGCAGCACGGGCCCTGCCTGGGCCCTGACAGGCAGGGATGGTAGACACTGAACTGGCTGGGAGGAAGAATCTAGGCTCTCTAGGAAAGGCAGCAGGGAACACATTGGGGAGGTGCAAGGTTGGACACTTCCAAAGGCCTGCTCGAACCGTGGCTGGAACTGAGATTTCACCCCGCAGCTCAGAGGATGCTAAGAGTCCAGCTCTGAGACTTTTGCTAAAGGCCTGGTCCTCTGAGTTCCTCTGATTAGAGTCTCCCAGCAGATGAAACACACTTGGTGAGCCTATATCATAGGAAAGGCAAGGCTGGGGGTGCGGGGTGGGGGCTGCGAGGAAAAGGCAGCTGGACAAAAAGATAAGCTCTAATTTGAGCTCGGGAGGTAGACAAGGAAACAGGAAATGGTAACAATGCCAAACACACTAAACAACCCGAAGAGAGAAGGAAGGTGAGCTGGCACATTAGTCCCTCCATCTGCGGAGGAAACCTGCTCTTTTGCCACTAAGTAGGTTTTCTTCTATCCTAGGAATCAAAGATCCGCCTTCCTTCTGCCAGACTTTCCTCCCAGCGTACTGGGGTCTTTGTGGTCGGCCTGGGTGAGGGAAGGGACACATCTTCACAGCCTGGAAATCCCCTGGCCCTAGTTTCTTCCTGGAACTAGCTACAGCCTTGAGTAACTTTGGGCTAAGCGCCATTAGAAGCATCTGACTAGCCACCCCTCCTCAACAACCCCCTTGATAAAGTTGTTTCAAATTGGATGCCTGACTTAAAATTCAGACTTGTCTTATTTCTCTTTTTTAAAATTAACTTCTTAAGATTGACACACAAAGCAAAGGTTTCATGGGCCATCTTCACACCTCTGCTCACATTCATTTCCTTTCCCCACTGACCTCTGCCATGCTCCCTACACCCCCTGCTGGCTCCCTTTCTTGCCCTAGTCAGCCTTCCCCTGCTAGAACCTGTGTTCCATCATCACACCTTCCACCTCCCCACAGTCTCTTCCACCCCCTCACAATCTCCTTTCTAATTTTGTGACCCACAAACACACATACATGAATGCACACACACATCCATATGTATGATTTTAAATTTAGGTTCTGCATATGAGAGAAAACATGTGGTATCTATCTTTCCAAGTCCAGCTTATTTTGTTTAACATAATGATTTCCAGTTCCATCCATTTTCCTGCAGTCATGATTTTATTTTTCTCTAAGGCTGCAAGAATTTTCATTGTATATATGTACCATATTTTCTTTTAATTTTTTTAAAAAATGTATTTATTTTTATGTTATATGTATGAGTGTTTTGCCTGCATGTACATAAGTTCACCATGTGCATATACTGCCCACAGAGGCCAGAGAGGGCATTGGAACCTAACTAGACTCACTGACAGTTGTTAGCCACTATGTGGGTGCTGGGACTCGAACCCCGGTCCTCTGCAATAGCAGCCAGTGCTCTTAACTGCTGAGCCATCTCTCCAGTCCCTACCATATTTTCTTTATCCATTCATCTTCAGATGGACCTTTAGGCTGGCTGATTGTGATGAACAGAGCAGCAATAATCCTGGATGTGCAGTATCTCTATGGTAATTTGGCTTAGGGTCCCTCAGGATTTTTTTTTAACTTGTGTGTATATGGCATACGTGTATACACATGTTCATGTGGGTGGGTATACATGTATGTGTGTGCATGTACTTATGGCAAAGGTCAACTGTCTTCCTCAGTCACTCTCTACGTTACTTTTTGAAGGAAGGTCTGTCATTGAACCTGGAGCTCACCCAGGGCAGGGCTGACTGGCCAGCAAAAGGTCAACTGTCTTCCTCAGTCACTCTCTACGTTACTTTTTGAAGGGAGGTCTGTCATTGAACCTGGAGCTCACCCAGGGCAGGGCTGACTGGCCAGCAAGCCCCACGGATCTCCCTGTCTCTGCCTTCCCTTACAGGTGGACACTGCCACAGCAAACTTTTTGAACAGGTGCTAGGAATGTGGGCTTGGTCCTCATGCTTGTGTGGCCAACAGTTCACCGACTGAGCCACCTTCCCAGCCTGCAGTTTTTTGAGGCTTTTCCATGCTGATTCCCACAGAGACTGAACAGGTTCACGGGCACCTTCGCCCAGTGAGGTGTCCACACACAGCAGGTACCCAGCACATGTCAGCCAATGTTTCTCTCTTCTTTAAGTACTCGGGCAACATGGCTAGTAGCTCCAAGAAAGAGCCAGAAAATACCATTTTCCAGAGCAAATGGACACTCACTCACACAACAAGCACTCTATCACTGCCACCTACCTCAAAGCCATCCCTTTGCCAAGTGAAATGTGGCTCTGACAACCAGGCCTGCCTGGTGCCAGGGTGAGGGGCCACCAGAGTGGCAGCACATGGTGACCCCACCATCGCTCGAGCATGAAGGGAGAGCCACAGAAGTGGGCGGGAGGCAACCACGACCAAGTCCATTGTATGTATGAAGGAAGTTCTAAAGGATTCTAGCTTATGCCAGTAAGGGGAGAAGCTGGATTTTTGTTTTGGTTTGTTTTTTATTTATTTTTTTAATTTTTACAAAACTTTTGAGAATTTCATACATGCATTTAAGGTGTTTTGATCAAATCCATGCCCACTCCCTCCCCTTCAACACTTCCATATCTCCCCATCACTTTTCCCTGACAACTTCATCTTTCTTTCTTTCTTTCTTTCTTTCTTTCTTTCTTTCTTTCTTTTTCTTTCTTTCTTTCTTTTTAAATGGGGGCTTTTTGCTACTCTAACATTCCCCCCTCTGACTCCCTGTCTAGAACTTGCTATGCAAACTACTCTTGCCTTTACTTCTCCTTCACATCCTCTATCACGAGTCAAGGACCTTCTTTTCTCCCTATAGACAAGAGTTATGCAATTTAGGACTCTTTTAGATAGACCCACCGAAGGGGTACCCCAGTTGCCTCACCCTGCATCCCTGTTCAGCATGGAAGAAGCCAGAGCAGTCTGTGTCCCTATTCCCTATTGGCAATTTGGGTAACTCTTCAGAGGATGGTGTGATAAGAATAGAAGGTAGGAATTGGCTAGGCAGTTAGGGTAAAAAGACCCCAAAGAAAAGTAGCCAGTTTCTTGGCTAAAAGTCAAATTTTCCTTGGGCCTCTTAACAACAAACTCTGTTCCAAAGCCAAAAATGCTTTCTCCTTTTTATTCAGTCCAGGTCTCCAGCACAGGGAGCAGTGTTGCCCACATTGAGTATGAGTCTTCCCTCCTCGGTTAAGCGTTTCTGGAAACACCCCAATAGATACACGAAGAGTTAAGTTTACATGGTGATTCTAAATCTGGTCAAGTTGATTAATAAAGATTCACTTCACATGATTCTCCATGAAAATAGAAAAACACACCACTTCTTGGGTTTTTGATTAAGACCAAGTGTAGAAGGAGAAAAACAACCATAAAGTTCATATGAAAGAACTAAAGCAATCCTGCGCAAAAGAAGCAGTCACAATGTCTGGCCTCAAACTATCTTATAGAGCCATAGTGACAGAAAAAGACTCGTGGACCAGTGGAACAGAACACCCCAAAATAAGGCCACGTAGCTGCAGCCCTCTGATTCTCAAGAGGAGACAACCTCTTTAACAACTGGTTCTGTGACAACTGGATAGCCAAATGCGGAAAACTGAAACTAGAAACCACTCATCCTAACAAAGATAACTCAGGCTGGAGAGATGGATCAGACTGGCAGGTAAAGGCACACAAAACTCATGACCTGAGTTTGATCCCTGGAACCCATGTAAAGGTGGAAGGAGAGAGGGAGGGAGGGAGAGAGAGAGAGAGAGAGATTAAGAGAGCGCTGCACAAAGTGTCTTCTGAACACCACATGCATGCCATGGCACATATATCCATTCACGTCATACACACACAATAAAGGTAAATAAGAAAATTTAAAGTTTTATTTCTTTACTTTTTAATTTATGTGTATGTATGTGTGTCTGGGCGTGTTTATGTGCACCACATATATGCAGTGCCTGTGGAAGCCAGAGAGCATCAGGTCCTCTGGAACTGGAGTTACAGGGGCTTGTGAGCCACCTGGCATGAGTGCTAAGGACCAAACTCAAGTCCTTCAAGGATAGAGATATTTTTATGGTCCAGCTTATCACCCCCATCACTCCTGTGTCTATACCCAAAGGAATCAGTCAGCATAATGAACAGAAAACCTGGGTGTTCCTTTATTGCTGTGCTATTCACGACAGCCAAACAATGGGACTAGCTTGGATGTCCATCTCCCGATGAATCAACAAAGAAAATGTGGCATCTGTACATAATGGAGTGCTTTTAAAATATTTCATTTTATCTTATGTGTATGAATGCATTGTCTGCATGTATGTAAGTGCACCTGTGTCGTACACTGCCTGAGGTTAGAAAAGAGCATTGGAGCCCCTTGAATTGGAGTTACAGATGGTTGTTTGCCACCATGTTGGAAATCGAACCCAGGTCCTGTGCAAGAGCAACCAGTGCTCTTAACCATTGAGCCATCCCTCCAGCCCCACATAATGGAGTATTATCTAAGCATTAAGAAGAATGAAACTATCATTTCCATAAGAACAGCTAGATTTATCATGTTAGGCAAAACATACCAGACTCAGGAAAACAGGGATAACATTTTATCTCATATTTGGAATTTGGAGTGAAAAAAGAAAGTAACTGGTCAGGAAACTAAAGAAGGAACTATTACATGTGGAAAGAAGCTGGAGCAGGGATAAAAGAGGGGGAATATCGGGGGTGAATATGATCAAAGTACTTGATGGGCTTGCTTGAAAATGTCAAAATGAAGCCCATTACTTCGTATGTGTAATATAATCCTGGGGGAGGGGAGGCATACTGTAGATCCAGACGCAAGGAGAAGTTGCTGTCAGTCAGAGATGGGAAGACTGCTCCAAAGAGCAAAGATGAAGCTTTTTCTTTTTCTTTTCTTTTGTCTTCTTTTTTGCTTTTGGGAGACAGGGTCTCGTGTAGCCCAGGCTGGCATCAAACTTGTTCTGTAGCTGAGGATGACCTTGAACTCCTGATCTGCCTGCCTCCACCTCCTGAGCATTGGGACCACAGGAGCAGACCATCATGCAAAGTCTTCACTTTCTCAGTTCTACAAAGTCGCAGATCACAAATATAAAAATACACAGGAACTCATTCTGCTGACCACCTCGGTGAAATGCAACTCCTGAATAAGTGTAGTTTTTAATTCTCCCAAATTACTAATCTTGAACCCTGAAGAGCAAAGTTGAGGCCTCTGTGGCCAGCAGCTCTCCTTGTCCAGTTTCTCTCCACGGGAAGCAGCTGCCACAGAAAAGCAGACTTCCCTCCATGGCCGGGATTCCAAGATGTCGGGCTGCTTCCTCTACTGAACACTTAGTCTCCTCTTTAGGAGGAGTGAGGGAAAATGTACAATCCTTGTCACAAACTCAACGTGTCAACACCTCTCTGGAAAGTTCTCAGTGTTTTTAGACTGATTTCAGTTTCTCCTGAAAACCCACTAGGCCCAAAGTCCTGTGCTTGAGAGTTGAGCTCTGGCCATGCGGTGCAGCTCCAGAGCAAGTCCAGCACTCAGGAGGTGAGGACAGGAGGAGGAGACAGGTTCTTCCAGAGGTGGACTGGACCTCGGCCACACAGGAACCCAGGAGTTTCCCCCCAGCATCACCTGAGCTCTCTTAAGGGCACAGTGTGTGACACCCAACAACCAAATATTTGAAGAATGAAATTCATGAACACAGGTGGAATGTAGTTGCTATACCAGATGCAAGCGGACATTTGGCCTCAAAAAAGAGCAAGGAAATTTAGCAAGATAACACCCCTGGTGTGCCTGTGCCATCTCAGTACAAACAGGAGACTTAGCTGTTCCTGTCAGATGTTGGATGGGGAAACTGAGTGTAACTGCTTGTAAGTTATTGTACAGTCTCATTGGAAAAAGGTCTCCATCATGGTAAAATGCCTTGTTTCTCTTCGTAAGCTTATTATCTTGTTAGACTCAAAAGTAGAACCAGCCTTGAATGAAAGTATAAAGCAGACAAGAGCGGTGGCTCAGAGGTTAAGGCACGTATTGGTCTTCCAGAGGACTGGAGTTTAGTTCCCAGCACCTTTTGTCAGGTGGTTCAAACCGCCTGCAACTCCATCTCCAGGAAATCGAATGTCTCTGGCCTCTGGGTGTTCTACTTTGCTTTCAATCGCTGTGACAAAACATGCTGACCACTACCAACTTGGGGAGGAAAGAGTTTATTCAGCTTACATCTTCCGGGTCACAGTTCATCCAGGAGCCCAAGGTGGGAACTCAGGGCAGGAACCTGGAGGCAGGAGCTGGAGCACAGGCCATGGAGGAACGCCGCTTACTGGCTTGCTCCCCTGGCCCCTGCTCAACTTGCTCTCTTATCCAACACAGGCCCACCTGCCCAGGGGTGGCACCACCCACAGTGTGCTGTGCCCTCCCACATCACTCATCAAACAAGAAGATGCCCCTCAGACATGGCCACAGGCCAGTCCAATGGAGGCAATTCTCCAATTGAGGCTCCCTCAACCCAGGTGTGTCAAGTCAACAACTAAAGCTATCCAACACAGTGGGCACCCACATGCTTATGCACATATACACAGACACAGACACATATACATAATTAACTTAAAAATAAATCTTTTTTAAAAGTGTGACACAGACCTCACCCCTCACCTCTTTTATCGTCCTTTCCCAGCAATCAGCAAATGCTGTGGGTTCTGTCTCTCAACTCAGCCCTCTGCTGTGGATTGACTCTGAACTAGCTCCCATTTTGAATGGTTGTTTCCAGCAGCTGGTGCTATGTATCTGGGGCTCTGGAATATTCAAGAGGCTCTGCCTAGCTGGTGGATACAAATCACAAGTGGCAGGCCTTGGAAGCTCATAGCCAGGCTCCATCCCAGTGTCCTCTCTGTTTCCTGGTATGCTATGATGTGACTCTCATATTACTGCCACCAAAATGGAGCCTGGTGATGGGTTGAGACTCTGAACCAACATGAATCTTTGCTCCCTCCCTGGATGTCAGGTGAGTTGGCCACCGCAATGCATACTAATTCCAACCTTACTGTAGGGTCTTCCTAGAAAACTCCTCATGCCCGGACTGCCCCTGTAAATGTGTCCTTTTCTCATCTTGGGTTCGGCAGGGACTGATGAGAGCTGAGAAAGATCTGGCTCATTTATCTACTTGTATTCATGGAGGGGATTCATAATAAGTTAAGGTAAGGCATAGGTTTGTGTATTGGGGCCTCTTGGAGACTGGGCCGTTGCTGAGTGTCTCTAATAATGAACATTTGCAGGGGTGACAGGTGGCTTGCAGGAAGGCGGGGCAGCCTGAACTTTCCCTGGCCTTTAAGTCACACCAGGGAGGTAGCCACTCTGACTGTCAGACCTGTAGCAGCAGACCTCAAACTCTCTTAATGGCCAGGCTGCTGTTAACCCTGAAGGGCTTTCCTGGCCAAACCTCAGTCCCCACCAGGCAACAAGATAGGGCTTTACTTCATGGAGATCTTACAGAAGGATGACTGAGTCATTTCCTCCCTAGACCAAGCTGACTCTTTTCTGGTTATCCCCAAACTTCTAATAAATGCGTGGCTGGGAACGTTTGACAGTGAATTCTAGTGTCCCTCACAGGCTCCTTCGAAAAGACTACCTCATAGCCTAAAGAGAAAAACTGGAATCTTTCAATATTGTAACTGTAACGAAAGACACCACCCTGGGCTGTCACTCAAGGCAAGTCATACAGCTTCCATCACTATCAGATGGACAGTTTAAATTCCCAGCTGCTCATTAACACCAGTTGACTGTTCGTGACTGTTTGTGACCTATGAATTTCCTCCATCCTCTTCTGCTACTGTGACTACTGCTGCCTTAAAATTTTCAGCTATAATGTAAAATATAAGTGGATTCATAGTTGTATATTTATATGTAAATATGAATCTATGCATATACATAGAGTCATACATATACATACATTCAAAACATATGTAAAGTCACTATTCCTAGAAATATTTCCAAAGGAAGCTGCCTCTTTGAATAGGATTTCCTCCAAAATAATAGACTAAGTTGTAGTCTTTGTTGCAAACTATAATAGTCTCATATATTTAGAAAGCAATGCTCTCAAAACTTGGCCAAATATATTTCCTTCCTCTCTTGAACTGAGCAGCACCAATTGAAAGCAAACAAAGGAAGACTAGTATTGTAGCCAGGCCAAGTGACATAGGCCTGCAATCCACTCGGGACACGGAGGCAAGAGGATAAGGAGTTCAAGGCCAGCCTCAGCTACATAGTGAGTTTGAGGCTAGTGAACTACTACTACACTCTCAAAAACAGTCATGGTAACAGAAAGGCTTTAGCGCTGCTGAGGAATGAATTCATAGTACATTGGTAGGCTCCATAGAGGGAGAGGGATGAAGTCACCGTGGAGCCAACAGGGCTGAAAATCATGGCACTCAGGAATTCACCTCGAGGACGGTGTGTTTGTGTGAGAGTGTACAGGCGTGTCTGTGTATGCACAGTAGCTAGATTCATCCAAAGAGGCATCCACAGGTATGTTTGACTCCTGTGACAATCATATTGTCTCTCTCCATAATAAAAATAAATGAGGGCTGAAGAGATGGTTTAGTGAGTAAGAGCATTTGTTGCACAAGCATGAGGATCTGGGTTCAAATCCCCAGAACCCATGTAAAGAACAGATGTGCATGGACATGCCTTCCCATAACCCCAGTACTACCGAGGGCAGAGAGGAGGATCCTTGGAGCTTGCTGGCTGCCAGCCTACCTCCAGGTTCAGTAAGAGGCCCCATCTCAAAGGATAAGGCAGAGAGATGGAACAGGACACGGAAGGCTTCCTGTCCTTCATGTATGTGTACATAGTGCATATACCTGAATACACATGTGTGCATATACCATACATACCAAATACCACACTCTCATATGTATATACAAGGAAGGACCGGAGGGAGGGAAGAAAATCGCCCCAGTAATTTGGGATTAATTTCCACCACTAGGCAAATCTGGATGGAAATCGGACCCTGCCCTGCATTAGCTGTGCAATCTTGAAGAGGTTCTTAACCTCTTTGAAATTTGGTCTTCATCTGTCAAATAAAGTAACAGACAAATCCACCCCAACTGTGGACTTACTCAAGCCCTTCAGAGAGAATCATGAGCTTTTATTCATTTTTATCTTTCCTCACTATTGATATGTCAGTGTCCTTTAAGGTCTGTTCACCAGGCCTTGGGATATTCTTTCAGTGTAAAATAAACTGTAAAATGCTGTGCCCAAGAACCAAATAAGGAGGGGATTCCATGCTCTAAGCTTCCAGTTTTGCACTCAGAAGACCCTCTGGAGAGGCCAGGCCGGAGGCAGCTTCGGCCCATTGCCAGTTCTCCGGAACGCCCAGGTATTTTTAGATAATTTTCAAAAATGCAAAGCAGATACACGCCAAGAGGCACAGGACAAACACCAGAAATATTTTGCTTTGATTTTACATGGGTTATTTTTACAGCGCTGTCTTGCTGTGTGGAGTTCATTGTGAATGAAATGAATTCGAGCTCTTGCTGCCATGGAAACCAGCTTCTTCCTGATTGGCTGAGACGTATCCAGGCGCTTCAATCTCAGAAAGCGCAGATGCTGTTAATATTTAACAGATGCGGTCAAACCCACCAACCCTGGGTTATGCACCTCACCATTAACGGAGTGGGGGAGGGATTCGGACCGAGCTTGGCATCTCTCGGCCTCTGAGTACCCCTGTGGGTTTGTTTTCCTTGTTAGAACCCGACATGAAGAGAAGCAGAGAGGGGAGTGGAGGAGGGGAAGCTCGCCCCAGGAAGGAGCAGAGCCTAAAAGCAGGATGAGCTAAACTGCCTGGCCCTAGGCACGGCCTCCGCTCTGTTTGTGTGGTTTCTGTCCCCAGAGACAGAAAAGAAAACAAATGTCCAAAGGGAAGGAATGTTTCTATCCTTTCGCATTTCGTCATCATTACGAAAGCTTCAATCATCTGGCAAAAGGACACAGTGATGAGCGTGCAGGAGCGACCGCCCAGGCAAGATGAACCAAAGAACTAAAAGGCCCCAAGGAGGCACCTTATTTCCCAGTGTCGGCGGAAATTTTAAGGGACTTTTGCTGTTTTGGTTTTGCTTTATTTTAAGCATATAGGTTTGAAACTCCTAGGGCACCTTGAATTTAAAAAGGCATTCTCACAAAAGCAGAGAGGCGCTGGGTGTGGTTCAGCTGTTCCAGGGCTTGCCTGGCATGCACAGATCCATGGGGCACCATATAAAGCCAGGTGTGGTGGCACGCACTTAATAGCCCGGCACTTGGGAGATGGAGGAAGGAGAATCGTCAAGTTCAAGGGCATTCTCAGCTGCATAGAAAGTTCTAGGCCAGCCTGGGATGTGTGAGACCCTGCCTCTAAATAAAACAAAAACAAAACAAAAAAATCGGGGTGGGCATTGGTTTATAATAGTTAAGTTTTCAGATAGTCATCTGCCCCTAAAAAAAAAAAAAAAAAAAAAAAAAAAAAATATCGTGGGGGGTTATTAAGTAGGAAAAAGTTTTTTAAACCTGACTTAATTTTTCC
>NW_008327998.1:144754-159806 GCF_000622305.1 Nannospalax galili
AAAAAAAAATCCAGCAAATCCCCCAGGTCATGGGGCAATGTTTCTGAAAATCAGCCATGATTTTTAATATATCCTAACATTCTACATTACACACTTTGTCTGAATATCTCATTTGAGATTGTTTGAATTACTCAATTCCTGATTGAGGCTACAATTTCAAACTGTAAACATTTATTTAGGTTTAAAGGTTAAAAACTTTTAAAACCTTGAGGGGAAAATGATTACACTTGAATTTCTGTATGACTGATTCTATAGAGACGTCTTCTTTTTCAGGTGTACGTGTGTGTGCCTGCATGAGTTTATGTCCACCATGTGTGCAGTATCCAAGGAAACCAAAAGAAGATGTTGGAGCCCCTGGAACTGGAGTTATAAAAGATCACAAGCTGTCTGACCTAGGTGGCTGGGGACTGAACTTGGGTCCTCTGCAAGGGCAGTAAGCGCTATTAACCACTGAGCCATCTCTCCAGCCCCTATATGAATGTCCTGATATTCTGCATAAGTTCATCAAAAAGTGTGTTGTGAAGGAGGGGACTCGAGAAAATTTGATTCTGCTCATACCTGGGAGGATGGGTGTCTATAAGCAGCCTCTAAATTGTTGATCTGATATAAAATTGAATAACAACGTCTAAAACTATATACAAAGCAGCAGAGATGACTCATGAATGTAAATTTATAAAAGACTTGGACATTAAAGTGTTACCTCAGGGCTTGTAGAGCCTCGTGGGGTTATTTTTTCCATTTCATTCATACATTATCTTCACATTTTCGTACCAAGTACATGCTATGTAAAAAAGGAAAATACGTCAGAGAAACCATCAGTGCTTCCTAATGTTTTCTTCGTCAAACAGTCTCTGTGTCCAATAGAGCCTTACATATTTAAAAAGCTGCATGTGTGTCCACTTTGCAGGCACCCGGCCTCACAGGAGGAAGGTGTTCCACACAATAGAATCCCACTTACAGACAGGAACACAAAGGCCAGCAGCCAGTCAACTTAGCAAGTTGGCAAGAGACGTGTGCCAGGGCTCGAAGGACCTATCTGGAGACCTGAGGTCCTCGACACTCAGATTTTATGCTGTTTACACATGCTGGTGATTTTCACATTATTTTAAGCCAAGTCACAAATCCATTATTGTGCCTTAATTTTTATGTTCATTCTACATGTAACACATCATGATACATACATGTGTACATAGGGTCATAAAACTCGATGGGTGACCATAAGTGTCATCCCAGCACTAGGGAGCTGGAGGTAAAAAGATCAACATCATCCTCAGCTACACAGTGACTTCCAGGCCAGCTTGGCAGACTCTGTCTGAAAATACTAGAAGGAAAAATAAAGAAAATATCATAATAAAACCCATTATTTTATATGCTAACTGAGAGAGAGAGAGAGAGAGAGAGAATCAAGCAGATACTCAATAAACATTTATTCATTCACTTATAACAGTTCTTTCCTTGTCATGGTCTTTAAAACTCATTTACCTATGCAGCAAAATGTATTAAAAGTTAAAAGTCGGTGCTTCAATTTTCTTTTTATAATTATTTCTCAGCGTTTGAAATGGGATGTCAAATAGACATGATTTCATGGCCACCTGTGCAGTTCTGGAGGACAGGGCACATGTGAGAAATGACCTGACTCGGGCTGGAGAGATGGCTCAGGGGTTAAGAGCACTGGCTGCTCCTCCAGGAGACTGGGGTTTGAGTCCCAGCACCCACATAGCAGCTAACAACCATCCATAACTCCAGTTCCAGGGGATCTGATGCCCTCTTCTGACCTCCAAGGGCATTGCATGACACGGGTGCACATACATGCAGGCAATATACTCATACACATGAAATAAAAATAATAGGTAAAATATTAAGAAAAGAAAGAAATCACTTGAATGTTCATCTAAATGTTCCTGCAGAATGCTCCAGGGACCCTACTCCTCCAGCCCAGTGGCCAGAGAGGGAGATGGGCCCTTCCAGTTCAGCCACCTTTCCAGTCTCATCTCTGAGGGAGAGAGGGCATCAGCGCAGATGCGGTTCCCAGGGAGAGTCACGATATACACAGTTGAGAAAAAGAAAAGGCGAACACACAACTGAGCAGAGTTAAGGTCAGTTAGCTCACACCCCAGTCCTCTCTCGAGTTGCTCATTTGCCGGAAGGACTCTAAATCAATAAAGGGAAAGGGCAGCCTTCCTCCTGGAATGCACAGCCTTGCGCCAGCATTCCTGGGGGTGAAGTGGGCTCAATGCCAGTCTTCACTTGTACCCACAGGACCCCTTCCACTGAAGCAGCCTGCACTCTGCCCACCAAATCCCTGTAGGTGAATGGGAAACAATCAAATTGAGCCTGCCTCTAACTGAAGCATGGTGTGAGTGTGTGTGTGTGTGTGTGTGTGTGTGTGTGTGAGCATGTGTGAGTATGTGAGTGTGTATGTGTGGGGGGGAGTGTGTGTGAGTGAGTGTGTGTGAGTGTGTGAATGTGTATGTGTGTGTGAGTGTGTGTGTGTGCATGTGTGTGTGGGAGTGGGAGTGTGAGTGTGTGTGTGTGCATGTGTGTGTGCATGTGTGGGGGGGGAGTGTGTGAGTGTGTGTATATGTGTGTGTGTGAGTGTGTGTGCGCATGTGTGTGTGTGTGAGTGAGTGTGTGTGTGTGTGTGTGTGTGTGTGTGGGGGGGGGGGAGTGTGTGAGTGTGTGTATATGTGTGTGTGTGAGTGTGTGTGCGCATGTGTGTGTGTGTGAGTGAGTGTGTGTGTGTGTGTGAGTGTGTGTGTGTGCGTGTGTGTGTGTGTGTGAGAGCACATGTGCATGCTTGCCTGTGGAGACCAGGGAACAACCAGGGGTATCCTTCCTCAGCCACCACTCACATTATTTTCTTTATTGCTAACAGGGTCTCTCACTGGCCTGCTACTGACCAAACAGGCTAAGCTGGCTTCCCAAGGGGCCTCTTGTCTCTGCCTCTGCATGTGTATTTACATTCAGAGCACTGGCATTACAAGGGAACACCATCATGCCTTGCTTTGTGTGTAAATGTGTGTGGGGGTGGTTCTGGGCATCCAACTCAGATCTTCCTGCTTACAAAATGAGCACTTTGCCACCTGAGCCACCTCCCCAGTCCCTGAAACATGGTTTCCAGTGCTGGCCAACAAAGTGACTTTTGGTTAATGAACACACACACCTGATTTATAACAAAGATGTGATGTCTAGAGTCCCAGGGTAAATAAGTGTTTTCCCTAGTTAAAAAGATTAAAGGAATAATACCTAGCTCATTGAGTATTACAGGATTGACTGTGAGAATACATGTCAGGCAGGATGCCTGGCACTGATCATTCAGTAAAACATTGCTTCTCCGACATTTTCCCTGACTCAGACAGAAGCTATTTAGATAAAGCTGATGTTGCTGGTGTAATTTTTAAAAATCTAACTCATTCTTGCCCTAAATCCCCAAACCTTCATATTTTCTTCACAGGGAACAAAGTTTATTCCCTCCCCAACCGCCATCCTCTCTGCCTCATGCATTTTAGAGTAACGGGAAGCATGCCATTGACTCTGAACCCATCTGGAATAACTGCAAATTAGTTTTGTGTGAAATGTGGATGCAAAACTCAAAGCCAACTCTGACTTTATATTTTATAATGAGACTGAAATTTGGCCATGTTTGCAAAAAGCCGCGCCAGCACTTGCTATGGGCCAGTGAGCAGAAGATTCCGGAACTATGGGGAGCGAGCGACACAGAAGTCAGGCCTGTCTCCCAAACGTCACTTTGAAACATTGACCCTGGGAAAATGCACAGAAGTGGACTGGTAAGACTGCCAGGAGTCTCCCGGTGAACTTGAGCCGTACACCTTCCTGCAGTTTCTCTGCCTCTCCCAAGTGAACTCCAGAGACGCACAAGCTGCTTCTGAGTGGTCCCCATGACTCCTGAAGACAGCAATGAGACTTCTTTCTTGAAGCTTTCATGAATGTGACAAGAATACATCTGCCATGTTTTGATCAATCAAAAGGCAGTGTTAGTGCTACGATTCAAACCCAGGTCTTCTGCAAGAACAGTCAGTGTTCTCAACCCCTGAGCCATCTCCGACAGCCTCTTCTGTCCCTCGTGGGCATTGCATGACACAGGTGCACTTACCTACACACAGGCAATACATGCATACATATAAAATAAAAATAATAAAATATTTTTTTAAAGGCAGTGTTAGAAAGGCATCCTGCTCCCATGATGTCCCCAGTGGCACTGATGGCTCTGGAAAAGAGGGACATGGCTTCCAAAATATCCTTCATCTGCTCTCTAAGCCAGTGGTGACCCTCCCAGAGCCTCTAAACCTGAGAATCTCATTAAAGCATCTTGTAGTCAGTTTTTTCTGACCTGATACAACTTGAGTCAGGGGCAATTTAGAGGGTGAGATTCAAGGCAGTGATCTGGTATGTGGGGTAAATAGGAACCAGTGAGGTGGCTCAGTGCACAGGGGGACCTACCGCCAAGCCTGACAACCTAAGTTCCATCCCCAGGACCCATATGGCAGAAGGAAGGAACCAACTCCACCAAGCTGTCCTTTGGTCTCACAGCATGCTCTGGAACTTGTACACACACACACACACACACACACACACACACACACACACACACCACTGTGTACACACAATAATAATAATTTTTTTTAATTTTGACCTTCTAAAACAAATACATAATATTAACCAAATTTCCATCCTTGGGTCCTTAAAGCCCTTTATTCATGTTCACAAACTATAGTCCTGTATTGTACTTCATATGTGTGTGTGTGTGGTGTGTGCATGTGTGTATTTGTGCATCTATGTGCAGGTGCATGTGTGTACATATATGTGGAGGACAGAGATCAACCTTGGATTTCATGCCTGAAGAACCATATACCTTATTTACTAAGACAGTTCCCTCACTGCACCTGGGAGTTACCAAAAAGGCTAAGAAGCTGTCTGGGAAGCCCAGGACTCCATCTGTCTCCTCCTCCCCAGCCACCACCCCTGGCTTTTCAGATGTGAGTCCTGGGGATTGAACTCAGATCCTCATGCTTGCGAGGTGAGCACTTTCCTGACCTGTCAACTCCTCAGCACCATGTTCAAGTTCCTGACATGGCTGTAGAGAACCAAGCGTTACTCAGATCACCTTTTTCTGATTCACAGATCCTAATTCAGAAGCCTGGATGAAGGAAATACTTCAGTGCTTAGCCATCTGTCCTAACTCTAAATTGATTTACAGCTAAGAACAGAAAGATAGCAATTACAATACCAAGAACTATTTTTGCTTCATTCTGCTCTACTCTGAATGTATCTCTGTATTTATTTATTCCTTGCACAAGGCAATTTCCCTCCAGGATCCTAATAGAGAGACAACACGAACTCTGTCCACCGGGGTCCAGGAAGGGACATAGAAATTGGGAACATTATTGCAGGGATACAATGAGGGGTGTACTGCCTTGAAACTGACTTGGAAGTGTGGTGATGGTGGAACTGCAGGTCAAGAACCATCAGACACTCTCCAGCAGACGCAAGGACCCTTGGGGCCCCAGGGAAGGTCAACCATGAAGTTGAGGCTACATAAGCATGTCATCTTTCCAACTCAGGGAGGCTGACCAGTCCTCCTGTACGCAGCAAGTGTTCGGTATTTGCTGCACAAACAGGTGAGGATGAACCACTTTGGAGCCAAAACTGCTCTGGCCAGATAGGCTGTTGTGGTTTGAAGAGGAAATGTCCCCCACAAGCATGTATATTGGGACATCTGTTTCCCGTTGGTGGCACTGTTTGGGAGGCTGTTCAGGTGGTGGAGCCTGGCTGGAGGAAGTGTGTGGCTTTCAGAGTTTACAGCCTTGCCCCACCTCCTGCTCTCTCTCTCTCTGCTTCTTGTGTGCCCATGGAATGTGATCAGCCAGCCTCCTGCCCCTGCCACTGTGTTGTGTCATTCCCCCACTATGGACTCCAGCCCTCTGAAACTGTAAGGCGAGTAAACTCTCCCTTAAGTTGCTTTTGACATTTTAACATAGCAACAGAAAACTAATACAGCTATGAAAACATAAACAGATGGTATCTATGTGTCTCTAAGACGCACCCTGATCCCCAGATAGACTTCTTAGGGCAAGGGAACCGCCTGAGAGGTAGACGGGTCTGAGGAGCTGTCACTGTCCCAAATTAGTTCCAGGAAAAGCAGTCTGCTGAGACAAATCCAGGAGGAACAGTGCCATCTGAATGATCCCTGTGCTGTCCCCAGGGCTCAGGAAATGCCACGTACTGTGAAGTAGCAAGAAAAATCTGAAAAATCTGTATTAACAAATAAGAGGAAAGGACCCAAAGAGGTGAGTTCCAGACGAACCTCGGTCAGCCACAGCCCCCCGAGAGTGAAGAGACTCGTGACATTTCTGCCGTGTCACTATGTAATGTTCACCACTGGAAAAGGACCCTGGTCTAACACCTCCTCGACCTCGATCCTTCTCCATGGAGTGAAAGGCCAGAGGAAGGAGAACTCCGCCAGACACAGGATATCATAACAGCTTCATCTTGCATGCATACTCAAAGCATTGCTGAGAACACACTGAGAACCAGGAGAAAACACCTGCTTTGTTCAGCCCTAAAGTAAATGGGGTTTCCTGGAAACAGGGCCAGTTGAGCTGTTTGCAGTCCTTGTGAACCACAGAGCCTGCTGGGACAGTCTTCTCTGTCAGCTTGAATGGAACACACTGCTGGGTGTGGCTGTGAGGGGGCTTCCAGAAAGGATTAACTGAGGAGGGGAAACCACCCCAAATGTGGTGGCACCATTCCAGGGGGCCTGGGTCCTACAATAAATAAATAGAGAAAAAGGAAGAAACGTGACTGGCACATCCCTTCCCCTGCTTCCTGGCCTCTCCCGCCACCCCCCAGGCCAAGCCACTCCCCCAGTAATGCCTTCCTCTCCGAGATGGACTGTGCTTCTCTGAACAGTGGTCCACAGTGAATCCTTCCCCCCTCTGTTAAACATGCCTGCCTTCAGAGGAGCTCTGTACTTGGAAACAAAGTAGGTGATGGGAAAGCAGGGTTTTCAGAGGAGGAAAGGGGGGAAGTTATCACAGATGTTAAAGACTATCCCTGCCTATATGACCCTGAATTTGTTTAAAATCTTCTTAAAGCTGAATATGGTGATGTACATGTAATCCCAGCATTTGGGAGGGAGAGATAGGAAAATCAGGAATTCAAGGCTGTCATAGAGACTTTGGGGTTAGCCTGGGCTACAAGACCCTATCTCAAAATTTAAAAAAATAAGTAAATACAAACAAATGGCTCATAACTTTCTCAACAGTTCAAGAGAAAGAAAAAGAGGAAGAGGAGGAGAATAAGAAGAAATTATAGGGGTGGATGAGATGGCTCAGTGGTGCTTGCAGGCAAACCTGACAGCCTACATTCTATCCCCATGACTCACACGGTAAAAGGAGAGATCAGACTCCTTCCTACCAGTTGTCCTCTGACCTCACCCACATGCCATAGCATGTCTACACTCCCCGCCACAAATAAATGTGGAAAAAAATTTTAAAGAAGAAATTATAGTAACAATAATAATAAAATATAACGGGCATCACAGAGTGAATTCAGCGTCTGCATCTTTGGCTGCATCTCAGGGAAACAAACTGTGTGGACTAGGTGTCTAAGACCTGACTCAGTCCAAGGAGGGAAACAGCTGACTGGCTCAGGAAGAAAGCTTGAGGGGACTGAAGAGATGACTCGGTGGTTAAGAGCACTGGCTGCTCTTGCAGAGGACCCCAGTTCAGTTTCCAGCACCCACATGGCAGCTAACAACTGTCTGTAACTCCAGCTCCAGGGGATCCAATGCCCTTTTCTAGACTCTATGGGCATTGTGTATATGTGATACAAAACACTCATAGAAATAAAATCTTTGAAAAAAGAAAAGTAAAAGAAAAAAGCTGGAGCTAGGTATAGCGGCACATGCCTTTGATCCCAGCTCTCTAGAAGAGGTGAGCAAATTAAAGCCAATTTCTGTGAGTTTAAGCCCAGTCTGGTATACATAATAAGTTCCAAGCTAGCCGGGGCTGTGTAGTGAGACACTGTCTTAAAAAAAAAAAAAAAAAAAAAAAAACTTAAACTTTAAGCCAGGCTTGGTGGGACACGCCTTTAATCCCAGCACTCGGGAGGCAGAGGCAGGTAGATCTCTGTGAGTTCAAGGCCAGTTTGGTCAACATAGTGAGCTCCAGGACAGCTGGGGCTACAGGGAGACCCTGTCTCAAAAAGACCAAAACAAAACAAAAAAGTCAAATTCTCAAACTTGTGGTCACTGTACCTTCAAGAAATCAAGTTTGGCTACCTGTCCTTAAGACCCAATTAAAATAGCCAAATTAATAGCAAAAAGCAGAAATGGGAGACTTATTCATTGTGTCTATATTGGAAAGAGCAACCTCCCCAAGCCAATTTTCAGAGTCCTGAGTGAGGTTAAAATTTAAATAGGGGGCCAGGAACATGCACATGTAAGCAGTCCGGGTTAAGGCGTGATCCCGCCCACCTGTGTCTGGACAAGTTCCCCCTCTAGCTGGGCCCTTTTTCTTCTCCCACCATGAGATTCCCAAAGAAATTCCCATTTCAGGGGCCCATTGTTTCAATAGTCTGATAGACTGAGAGACAGGAGTCCCTCTTTGGAACACCTTCCTTTTTGCCAGGTTAGTCACACCATGACCCTACGCAGTGGTCCTAGAACTCCAAATCACCATGAGGAGCAGCTACAGTGGTGAGACCTAGCTCCAAACCTGTGCCTTGTAGTACCGTGTGAGCAGGAAACCCCTTGACCCAGATGGAGGTGAACGATGTGGTATTTCAAGAAGCCCTGCAGAACCTGAGCTCCATTCTACGCTCAGAATCTCCTGGAAGTTTAAGAGCCCTGGTTCTCTCTAATGACCCAAGGAAATTCTGGGGGGAAAAACGGGTGAGGTCAAATCTTCTACTAACCTTGCAAAGAAAAGATGGGAATAAAGCCAGATGCATTTGGAGATGAAGAAACACAACCAGATCTCAAAGTTGAGGAGCAAATTATAACTGCAAGCTTGACCAAAGTTCAATTTAAAAAAAAAAAAGCAAGTCTGTAAAGATCTGTCTAGGTGATGGGCGGAATGCCACATGCCACAGGTACCTGTACTTACCGCAGACCTAGCGAGTCAACCAGAAAACCAGCCAAGCTTGCTAAGTTTCCTCATTTGGAACTTTCCCAGAGTGGAGGAATGTCTGCCTCATGTACTTTCAGTTACTGTCCCTGAATGACCCAAGACCTTCCTTTCTCAAACAGCCCTTGAAAAGAGTCATGGAGGGACCCACATGCCAGAATCTCTCTCTAGTCAATCGCCCATCTCACTATATGAACAGTAATACAGTGGCTAAAGTTGAAATGGAACTAATGACACTTATTAGTGTGTTCAAACTCATGGTGTGTGTGTGTGTGTGTGTGTGTGTGTGTGTGTCTGTCTGTCTGTCTGTCTCTCTGTCTCCAGAGAATCTATCACTAGTTTGTCAGGACAGCAAGAGTCTGCCAGGGCCATTTCACTATTCTAGAAAGCAAATATTCTTTGGTTTTTGAATATCTTACACAAGGCAGAGCTTCAAGCTTATTGTGTTGGAAAGAAAGAAAAGCATTTCAGGATCAAAACAAAGGGAGCTCTTCACGATGAGCTCCAATGAAACACGGGCAGACAAGACACCCACCTAGGCTTTGTTATGACTTATCGGCATTCAAGGGATGGGGTAAAAATAAAAGAGAAACTACTCAATTGTTAAATCAAGACTTCTCAACTCCTAGCCTGCACTCAATTTGCCAAAAGCCTTTTCTCTTCTGTAATCCCATTTTTCAACATCTCATAACTCTAACCTGATTGATCACTTGGTCACATTCAGCCCAGACTCATTAGGGCAATTAAATCAGAGCCTGTGTGTGGGGAATCCAGCTTAGGGAGCTGCTATGGTGCCAGCAGCAACTTGGCTCCCACACATTCCACCGGGTCTTATTTCAAGTGGTGTGATCTTGCACGGCTGGTTTGATTTATTAAAGGGGACACGTTGCCACTCAGAAAGACTTCTCAGGACACTGGAGGGGGGAAGGCAGCAAAGCCAGGACAATGTGACAAAAATAGGATTCCTTGTCACCCAAACCCTGAGGCGGTTCACACACACTGCACGGTGTGTTAAACATGAAGAAAATAAACTCTGTCTTAACAGCCTGGTTCTGTCAGGAGGGCGTCTCCCAGAGAGCTCTTCTTGGCTCTGGAATGTTCTGAGAGCCTTCAGAGCATCTGCTGCCAAGGCAGCCATGCAGGGCACTATGGAGGGGCAGTGTAGCCACCATGTGAGCTCCCAGCACAGTGGCCCCTGATCAGGGGCATTGTCATCCTATCGAAGAGGAGTCATCCCCTAATGGGTATGAAGCAGGCTCACACTAGCAATTTTTCCTGAGGTACTAGGCTGTCTTGTCTGAAGAAAGCACCCTGTAATCTTATAGACTGGGCTTTGCATAAAATAGGTTGGGAGTAATTAATTGTCCAAGAATCTGACAAGGCTAAGATTTGAAGGGCTCTGCGCTCACTTTTAGGAAATTGTTTGGATTTAGGAAGCAGCCTCATGACATTGTAGCTGACAATCAGAGATCTAGCCTGCGTTTCCTTCAGGTAAGAAGGCAGTTTCCCCAGGAAGAAGCAGGCACAAGCCTTGCTGTACTTAGGGAAGTGCCCACGTCTCACTCCTCTGTTCATAGAGCCTGATACTCAGTAAGGCTGGGTGGGAAGGGTGCCTTTAAATCCATTGTATATTTTCAATTTGTTTTTGTCTTTGGTGAAAGAGAGAGAGGCTTTAAAACCTGGATGTAAACCCTGTATCACACCAATAATCTCAGCACTAGAGAGGCAGAGGCAGGAGAGTCACTGCAAGTTTGAGGCTCACCTGGTCTATATTTCAAGTTTTAGGTCAGCCAAGGCTGTATAATGAGACCCTGTCTCAAAAATGCTAAACACAAACAAAAGATTATCTTTTATTATGCCCACATGTTTCAACCCTATCTCAGCCGATTAAGGCACTTTTGTGAACTTTGTTCTAAGACTTGGATATCACAGGATCTGAGAGTTAAGAGCATCTTGATCCAACATATTTGCTTACAAATGAGAGAAAAGAGTTCTAGAAAATTTATTTGATTTGTCTAGATAGAGGCAAAGCCAAGCACCAGAGTTCAGGATTTCAAACCCAAGTCAAAGCCTTTCTTAGATGCTTCTGTGAGACCCAGAGGGCAAAAACCTTTGCTACTAGGCTTGTCCCCACTTCTGTGTTCTTGGGTATTCAGGTACCCTACCACCATCACCAGACTCCTAAGTGTGTAATCAGATACCAACTCTGTCGTCACAGATGGACCACAAGAACAACACCAATCAGAAGCCTGCCACTTTCAAATATGTTGGGAAATAAGCCATGAAGTGTGTGTGTGTGTGTGTGTGTGTGTGTGTGTGTGTGCGTGCGTGTATGTTTTCTTTGACAATTTCATACCTGTATTAATGTATCTTAAATTTTATATGTTTATTATTATGTGTGTATGTATGATGGGGGCACACATGCCATAGTGCAGATGTGTAAGTCAGAGGACAACTTTGTGGAATCGGTTTTCCTCATCTGGGATTGAACTCAGGTCTCTATGCTTGTGCCTGCTGAGCCGCTGCACTGGCCTGTGATGTAGTTTGGTCATGTCCAGTCCCCATTATCCACTCACCTTTCCCATCCCATGCCTGCAAAACCCCTTCTTTCTCTCAAGTCCCCCTCCTACTTTAATGTCTTTTGTGTGTGTGAGCCACTGAGTTTAACTAGAGTTGCCTGTATGAACATGGATGGGAGGTTGTTCACTGGTGCATGGGAAATTTAGCAGTGGCTTCAGTACTGAAAAAAACCAACTCCTTCTTGGGGGCAATCAACAGCTTCCTAGTTGGACTAAAAGCCCACTCAATGACGAAGGGGGTGGGGCTCATGTGTATTACTGAAACCACAGCCAAATACACATGTCTTTAGAGGTCATTGATCTTAGAGAAAACCCCAAGGCTGTCATATCCCTAGAAAAATGTAATTTCTTGGTATATGCTAAATATGGATCCTTATATTTACAGACAAGCATGACAGTTACCACTCATCAAAGAAGCTTCTTTTGCAACAGAGAATTGTACAAAGATCCACAACTGGTCACACACAGAGATTGAGTGTCAGTGAAATGCCCAACCCTAAGTGACACATCTACAATGGAACCTCTGCACCTAAGACTCATGGAACATAATAGATCAAGGGGTAGAGGGAACACTAATGCACCTCCCAACTCTCATCAATGAAGCTCCCTCATGCAACAAAAGGCGATGAACACAAAGGGCCACAAACGGCCAAAACGTAGAGATTAAGAGTCTGCAGAGTGTGGGCCCTTGGACAGGACTCCTGCACGGCTCAGGGACCATTGTGGAAGAGGGGGCAGAAAGATTGTAAGAGCCAGGGGAGGCGGTGCATGATCACATGGATACAGAGTCTTACAGGCTCTTGGGACCTTCCTCATACGAACCTACAGCAATGGTGTCAGCATGCACAAGACCCATGCAAACACAAGCAGGCAAAACCCAGCACAGAACTGAGGAACTGGACAGCAGGCCCCAGTCTTAACTGAAGAATTATTGAGCAGCTGATTACTGCTGGGTGAGAAAGAGCTGATCTTCTTTAAAGGAGTGATTCTAGATAAGCTAACTGGACCCCAGTGGATGAATGTGCACTGAAGGATGTCAGGGGACACTAACTTGACTTGATAGGTCTTAATATAAATGACAGAATGCATGAAATCCAGTGGGAGGGCTGTGGGAGGTACCAGTGGGGAAGGGGGTATAAAGACAATTAAGATGTTGTGTATGATACACAAAAATTCAATACAAAGTTAAATTAAATTTAAAAAAAACAAAAATATAATGAAAAGGAAAACACCTCCAAATCCAAATTAAACCTGAAAAAATAAAAAGACTCCTCTACCCGCCAGCTCCCCCACCCACCCACATACACTCATTACCACTAACTGCCAATGGCTTCTCAGGGTGGGATGGGGCTAGGAACAGCATTTTAAAAGTACCTGTCTAAGGAATAGCTGCAGACTTTCCAAACCCCATTTCTAATAACTAGAGTGGTGCATGTGTCAGGTAACTTGACAGAGATTAGACTGTGAGGAGCGATGTGACAGATGGTTTATTTTACTCGAACGATAACCAGTCTTTCCTTCCTCAGGCAAAACAAGACAATTGACTGAATGTGATGGGACCTTCAATCACCTAGGGTCATATGGCCATTTATGGCTCTGGAGGAGCTTAGAAAAATAGAAAAATCTACAAGCAACTAACTCATGATCTTAAAGCACAGCTCTGTTTGGCTCTAAAAAGCCTTCTGGGAATAGAGTTTTGTTGCATTCTGAAGAACATGATATAATAGCTTTTGTATCTAGGAAGTTCAAACTGGGTAGAGTGTGGGTATAGCTCAGCTGGTAGAGTGCTTGCCTAGCATGCATCAGATCCTAGGTTCCACTTCCATGACGAAATAAATCAGGCACAGTGGTACATGCTTATAATGCCAGTACTTGAGAGAAGATGGAGGGGAGGGAGGGAGGGAGGGGAAGGGGGGGAGTTAGTTTAAATAGCATTAAACTATGAAGGAAAAGAAAGTTTCACTATGAATTTTACTCTACCTCGATAACTTTCTGTTTCTATACCATATTTCCTTGGCTGAGAATATTTGGTGTCTTGAACTGATCACATCTTTATTTATTGAACGCTCTACCCAGAAGACAGGATGAAATGAACTAAGGCGCAGAAGGTCGTCAAGTATGCAGTGGATCTGGGCAGCTACGTAAGACAGAAAGTATTTCTAGCCACACAGCTCTAAGCATAGATTGTTTCTGAAAATGTCTCGTGACTGTGGAGGAGGAAGGAAGGGGAGGATCTGGAAAAAAAAACCTTTGAAAATAGCTGTGTAGAATGGAGTGAATATGATTTAAAAAGCTCCAGACAGTGTGATGCAGTCTAGAATAATGACAAATGTTAAGGAAGGAGTGCATCAGAGAGACAGAGACTCCTTCAAAGTAAAGTTGGGTCCAGATGAGCAGCAAAATAAACATTAGATTCCATGTGGCCAAAATCATAAAATAAATACCCATGCATACATGCTGATATTTTAACTGTTTTTGAGACAAACTGCTTATCTAGCTGAGGATAACCTTGAACTTCTGATCCTCCTGTCTCTACCTCCCGAGTGCAGGGATCACAGGCGTGTGCCACCACACCCAGTTTATGTGGTGCAGGGGATCAAACTCTGGGTATGGTGTGTGATAGGCAGGCAAGCACAATCAATGGAACTGCCTACCTAGCCAACAAAGTGATATTTTAAGTGGTTGCATAACTAAGTAAATGGAGAATAGGTAAATCTCTTGTGCAGAAAAATCCCAAATGATTTCTGTGAACAGGTCACCTTCTGCAAGGTAGAGCTGAAGTCTCCATTCTTATTTTGAAAAGAAATTTTTTGTTGGAGAATTTCATACGATGTATTTTGATCACATTCAGGTCTCTTCCTCCCTCTCCACTACCCCGTTACTGCTGCCCTGACTTCATGTCCTTCTTATTTGTCTTTTCTTTTTAAAGGCCTATGGAGTTTAATCTGCGTTTCTCTTGGGTGTGAGTCTGTCCCTTGGTGTCTGGTCAACTACCAGGTAACACACCAGTAAGGAAAACTGACTCTCCCTCTCCCAGCAGCCATCATTTGCCAATAGACCCTTAGCAAGGGCTGGCCCCTCTTGCTGGCTCCCCTATCATTTGTGAAAATTTTATCTATTACTTTTATGTATATGAGTGTATTGCCTGCATGTATGCAAGTGCACCTGTGTCGTGCAATGCCCACAGAGGTCAGAAGAGGGCATTGGATCCCCTGGAACTGGAGTTATAGATGATTGTTACCTGCCATGTGGGTGCTGGGAATTGAACCCAAGTCCTCTGAAAGAGCAGCCAGTGCTCTTAACCACTGAGCCATCTCTCCAGCC
>NW_008327998.1:159911-254962 GCF_000622305.1 Nannospalax galili
GTATATGAGTGTATTGCCTGCATGTATGCAAGTGCACCTGTGTCGTGCAATGCCCACAGAGGTCAGAAGAGGGCATTGGATCCCCTGGAACTGGAGTTATAGATGATTGTTACCTGCCATGTGGGTGCTGGGAATTGAACCCAAGTCCTCTGCAAGAACGGCCAGTGTCCTTGACTGCTGAGTCATCTCTCCGGTCCCCTACTTCCCCCCTCTTTAAGTGTTCTGTGCATAGTAACTTCTTTCCAGAGAGTACAGTACACAGAACAGGAAAGGGTAACCTTCCAATAGGATCGGGAAAGCCAACAAGTTATGGCAGAATGCACCCCTGATCCAACACAACAGACACCGAATGTCATAGGCTTTAAAAACCCATAACCCCATTCTAATTATGAGAAAGACATCAGATATATGCGCCTGAAGAAGTTCTACAGCATACCTAAGTGGTAGTCCCTCAAATTATCAATATATTTTCAAAAATACAGAAATTCTAAGAAACTGTTTCAGGCAAGAAAAGCCTACATGGGGGGGGTCCCACCTTTGACACTAAACATGATACTGTCATCGTCAGGTCACATGCATAGCTATCCTGGGATACATGTGGTCCATGGGCCATAGGTTGGACATGCTTGGAACTCTACAGAGATACAGGTACCAAAGTAATAGGAAACCCCAAAGAGCATTATAGAACAGAAAAAAAAAAAAAAAAAAAAAAAAAACTGTGGACCAAGGACAGGAGATTTTGGAAAGGAAACATGAATAAGGTATAGACTTCATCAAAGTAATAACTCAGGGTTGAATACTGACATGACAGAAATTTACAAGTGTGTCACCCGGGGCTTGATGCAGCTGAAAGAGGCCAAGGCTTAACAGAGACCTCGGGGAAACAGTGGAGAAGGACGTTACCTGCAGGGTAAAGAGAGGAAGACAAGCCGCCCTCACACAGCTGAGCTCACGACAATCCGGAAAGCACAGAACGCCTACAAAACCAGAGCCCAACGAAAATCAGCAGAAGCCTTTTGTTGTGGTCAACAAGTGACATATCATTTAAACGGTTTTTCCTAAAAAATTAATATCGTTCGTGTACAACAATAAATTAATATAAGCTGGTTAATAATAATGGGAAGTGACTGAGGGGCGTGTGAGATCTGAAACTCTCTTCCCTGGGTATTTTTTTTTCCCTGTGTGTTTCTAAAATTATTAAAGTAAATTATCTTTTTAAAAATTTTAACTGACTGTGGAGAAAAAAGGGAGCGAGAGAGAAAGAAAGAGAGCGGAAAAAGGAGGAAGAGGAGGAGGAGAGGGAAAAACAGAGAGAGGGAAGGAGAGAGGGAACGCAAGAGGAGAGGGGAAGAGAACAGGATGGCATGAAAGAAGAGAGGGAGGGAGAGGGGGAGGACTGAGGAGGAAGGGGGGAGGACTGAGGAGGGGGGAGGACTGAGGAGGGAGTGGGGAGGACTGAGGAGGGAGGAAGGAGGAGAGTGAGCAGGGATAGACCAGTAGAGGGATGAGTATTAAAAGGAGGTAGAAATTAACAGTCAAAATGTAACTTTCACCCCGTGGTGTCCAAACTCATGCCTGGATGCCAAGAGCACTGTGTCAAGGTTGCTGCCAAGGACTCACAAACCCAATTAGCACCCCGATGATCCCGGAGGACGAACCAGGCCAGTGCAGGGTGCTCACAGGGCAAAGCCGAAGCATGAGGCAGAGAGACCAGGCTTGTACCAAGAACACGATGCCCCATTCTCTCTGCTGTTTCTAATTAGGAGTGAGAGTTGAATTTCATTTCTTCAAAATCGTCACCCTGACATTTTTGTCACCTTCAGACAGCTTTTTATGTCTAGACACCGGCAGGCTGGCTTCTCACGCCTTGAACTTGGCCTAGTAGGATGAGATGTCTGGGCAGAAGATTCTTTATATGGAAGGGGCTGACTCATCCCGTTTCATACCTTTCCTACCAGTCGAGTATTTTTATCCGACAGCAATACAGGGAAGGTAGATTAAAGGGCAAAGATGCTCATTTTTCTTTTTTTTTTCCCCTTTCAGCTGCTGAATCCAGGAATGCATCATAGCAAAAAAACAGGAAAAAAGCTGGCTTTTCTATACAAAATTAACATTTGGTTTGCTTAACATTTTTCTCCTTTTTTTTTTTTTTCTGTGTGCCCAAAGTGAGCCTCTGCAGTCCTAGGCAAGCACCATCCTTCGCTAAGTACAAAACCTTTCAGTGTCCTTGTGCTCATAGACGGCTTGTCTGCACTGGGAAACCCTGTCCTGGAAGCTGAGGCTCTGTGCACCTCTAGTGGAATCCTAGGACACAAAGCCTTGGTGAACGTGTTACAGCCACTGAACACAGGTGACTGGAGAGCTGAACTTCATGAAAGCAATTTGCTCCCACATCAAAACTAAACTATCAGGGTTCCATGTTGTTCTGTGGTCTAAACCAAGAACACAGAAGCAGAGAGCCAGAGAAACTGAGGGCAAGGGAAAGAGATACATCCTTATCTCAGTGGCTGGGTACAGAGTGTTGACGAAAAGTGTGTAAGTACAACTCACTTGCACCATACATTCAAAACTGGATTTTACGGCCAGGGTTGGAAAAGGAAGCCTCAGGGACTGGATACTGCAGAATGACAAAATTCAGGTAATAAAACCCCATGTGGTAAGTTGAAAACCAGAATAAATTATGTTTGGATAGGAACACCAGGGGAAGGGGAAAGTCAATTAAGATAACAACAAACAGATATCCTGGCCAAGCTCACACTCTGTGCGCAGAACAGAGCACAGAACAAAGAAGTTAAAGTGAGAAAAGGCGACCTGCAAAAGGGGCCAGAAGGCTGGGAATACAGCTCAATTGGTAGAGCACCAGAAGCTCAGGGTCAGGGCTAGCGAGACAGCTCAGGTCAGTAAAGTGCTGACCAAGCACGAGGACCTGAGTTTAAGCCCCAGCACCCACATAAAAAGCCAGGTGTGGAGGCAAGCGCTTGAAATCCAAGCACTGGGAAGCAGAGACAGAAAGAAGATCGCAGGGTTGCTGACTGCCTTGTCAATGAGCCCCGGATGCAGTGAGAGACCTTTTCTTAAGATAGAGGTGGATGGCACCTGATGAACAATTCTTGAGCTGACCTCTCGATTCTACATGTATGTACACACATGCACATACATTACACAGGAGAAGAAAATTTCAAAAAAGAAGTTCAAGGTCATCTTTGTGTATATTTTGAGTTCAAGGCCAGGCTGGTCTTGAGAGAACAAAAAAAACAAATGGTGACCAAAGCGAGATGATTAAAAGGTAGAGGTGCCAGAGACAAGCCCTGGGGAAGGATCTGACATACCAGCCCGTGCAGAAAAGCACGTCCCAAATCCCAAGCAACACAAGTTTGGAGACCAGCCTAAGGTCGGTCTGTCTGCACACTGTCTGCAGATGGGTTTGGATGGGCTAAACCAAATTCAAGTCTGTAAAAGAAAATCTGATAATTAGAGTGAATACTCCAGAGAAACTGTCCTATGCCAGACACATGTAAATAAGGCTCACTTCTTCTTCATGATAATCCTGTCTGGTAGGGGACTGGTTCCCTTATTCCATAGGTGGGAAGACTGAGGAACAATGCCATGCAATCAGATAGTTTGCCCAAGGCTATGACTTCCAGTGTGCCCTTACCTGATCACATCAGTTCGGAAAACAACACAGTCAGCTTACACCTGCTCCATAACTCAAACTAATCCAACTCTCCAGAAACGCATTTCCCCATATCCTCTCCATCAGTCATTCCACAAATATATACTGAATATGCATTGTACTATTTCCTACTTATTACAGGATTTGGAGAAATAAAATATTTTAATAATTCTGTGTTTTCCTGACATGTGTATACTACTGACAACAGAAGATAAAATAAGTAAGAGCAGAAAATAATATATTCAACGGCAATAAATATGGAGGATGCAAAATAGGGAAGAGAGACAGGTGCGATTTAAAACAGTGTGGTCAAGGCTTGGTGGCACATACCTTTAATTCCAGCATTTGGGAGGCAGAGGCGGGTGAATCTCTGTGAGTTTGAGGTCAGCCTTTTCTATATAGTGAGTTCCAGGACAGCTGGGGCTACAGGGAGACCCTGTCCCAAAAAGACCAGAAAATAATAATAATAATAATAATAATAATAATAATAATAATAATATAAACCAGTGTGGTTATAGTGTCACTGAGACCTAAGGAGGGGAGGGAATAGCTGGGGGAAAGTATCCCAGGCCTGTATAGCCCAACCCCCCAAACAGGGGATTTGGTGAGCAAATCCTTCCTAGGCCAAGCTTCAAAATGTTTTCTGGGTCCATGAAAACATGCACACACATTCTCCAAATTGTGGATACTCCACACAGCACTCTTGCCTAGAAAGATGTTGCTTGGTACAACACCTTCCAAGGACAGCTCTCCCATGTCCAACTCCTGGAATCTTACTTTGTCTCAGTACCAGCACTGCGCACTTTCCCAGATTTTTAGGGGGTGTTTCCCACCTTGCACGTTGCTCTCGATTAGTTGGTGCACACCGTACCTCTCCTCTGTCTTAGATTTCCTCACCAAGGTCAGGAACAGGACCATTGCTTAGTTCTCTGCAGCTTGACCTGGCTCCAGTCAGTGCTTGGTAAATTGATGAAGCTTTCCATCAAACTCTGCATTAGAACAGCATACAGTTTTATATCTATTTTGGTGTAGTGAGGAAGCGTATTTAAATCATACCTTATCAAATTTTGTTACCTAAAACTCATAGGATTTGACAAAATATTGCAATTTCTCCACATGAGAACATTCTAATCAATTTTTTTCTATGAGTGTGTGTATCTGTGTGTGTGCCTGTTTGTGTATGGGGGATGTGTGCAAGTGTGGGTTATGCATGCGTGTGTGTGTGTGTGTGTGTGTGTGTGTTTTCTGTAAGCCAGAGGATGACCCCAAGTGTCATCCTCAAGAATGCAAGCCACCTTCTTGGAAACAGGGTCTCTCATTGACTCAGAGCTCACCAGTTGGGCTAAACTGGATGGTCAGTGAGCTGCAGGCCACTCCTGTCCCCATTCTCCCAGCTTGGGTAGCAAGGATGTTCCCCATACCTGGACTGTTTATGTGGGTTCTAGGGATCAAACTTGGGTATTCATGCCTGCAAGACAAGCACTTTTTTGACTGAGTGATCTCCCGGTCCCTCAAGCTACAATATAAATTTCAGTAATTTTAAGTAGCAACACATTTCTCTACGTAACCACACATTAAAAGAAAAGAATTAGTTTAGGCAGTGGTGCTATAAATAAGTAAAAATATCTTTGCATACGTAATCAAAGCATTAAAAATGGCATATTGAAATATTTCAAGCAGATATAGAACATTTAAAAACAAGACCAACTTTCCATTTTTGCCTAATCTGTCACTGACCGCTGGTTTATGCCCTATATTAATTCCTAACTGGAAATTTCATGAGACACTTTATTTCTATAAGGGTTACTATAAAATCTGATATGGGATTGGCAGGATACTGCAGAAATGTTTTCTTTCCACACTGCTGTGAAAACCAAGGCAGAAGCTCCGGGGTGGCGATACGGCATGTGTCTAGCACAAGGCGCCCCAGGTTCAGCCTCCACCTCTGACGGGTTTTTTCAGTGAAAAAAATGTATAGAAACAGGTAGTACAAAATTTTAAATAATTTCCTCTGAATTTGTCCTCATCACCACGACATAGAAAGTGGTCTACAGTGTCAGAACTGGTCTGAAATTGGCCAGGCATCCATTCTGCTCTGTGATTATTACTGTGTTTCTAAGAGTAGACGATAAATGAGAAAATCAGTAAGAAAGACATTGTGCAGAAATAAACTCATTTGGAATTGTTCCATCTGACTGGGCCTCCCTCCATGGAGTAATGTTAGTATCATGACCCAGCTGGAGCACATGTGTGTCTCCTTGGAGGCAACAGCTCTACAGACCCTCATGCCCAACCAGACAACAGATCATCACTGCTCACTCTCTGAAGGATTCTGCTGAATGACCAATCGCGGCAGAAGGGCTATGGGTGAAAGCAAGTGGCAAAGTGCTGAAGGTCAGACCCTAGACACTGCATGGCCCTGAGACTACGTGATATATTATTCCCTGTACCATCTTGAGTTTCAAAATAGAAGCTCGTGTAAGGAGAGAACACTCGCCCCTCACCTTTCCTAACCCCAAATCATCCTTTATCCCAAATCACAATAGCATAACTTCCTTAGTTCAGGACAAAGCCAACCTCAGCTACCGTCCACATCATCCTCAGTCATTCATACAATAAATATTTCCAGAGTACCCCCCCCCATGGCTCTCTGCTGGGTTTGGAAGACCCAGTGGTGGACTCATTAAGGACAGAAGGAAGGAAGGAATGCCCAGAAGTATGGGGTGTAAGGACCTTCCAACAGCTCCTCAAGACGAGATGGCTTATTTTAAAATAGATCACACAGGTAAGACCTTGGTAAGAGCTGGTGCACTGTGAGGTAAAACTGATGTCAGGGTCACAGAAGGAGATTGTCCAAACCCCACCAGCCCAGCTGCTTCCCTCCCTGAGTACTTCACTGTGAAGCTTAAGGATTTGTGTTCCTTCTCAGCAATCCTTTGAGCTCCCTACAGACTATAGAGAATGTATTAGTTTCTTTCGTTGCTGTGACCAAATACTGGACAAGAAGCAAGTTACAGGAGGGAGGGCTTGTAGTTCAAGAGGAGACAGCCCGTCGTGGTAGGGGAGACATGTGGTGATGGAAGCCTGAGGCATCTGGTCGCGTGATATCCACGATAAGGAAACAGAAAGACAAACGCTGCTCCTCGGCTTCCTTTCCCTTCCCTGGGTTTCCCACATCTAGTACGTCTTCCCACCGTTACCTGTCTAGCGGCTCCCTCCCAGACACGCCCAGAGGTTTGTCTCCTAGGTGATTCTACATCCTCCTAAGTTAACAGTCACAACCAATATTAACCATTGGGGTCAAGTGGGCTGGACTGGGGAAGTTGAGAACTATGTGTGCTCTGCATTTCCGCAGATATTTATAGCATCAGGAGAGGCCAGGGACTGAGAAGGTGGAGGCGGTGGGAACTTTGAATTACAAATGCCAGATCCTGGAAAACCCAGAACCTATTCACAGGGCAGGAAACACTCCAGGGGAAACAGATTCTCCATAAAGGTTTCCCTCCACATGGATAGAGATAGCATCTTGAATGGATCTCATGCTGTAAAATACGCTACCGTTCCCTAATCTGGATTGACATCCAAAAACCACAGTTGTGCCCACAACAAAATCACCACGAATAGAGAATTTAGGGAAAAACAACGAATATTCCCCGGCTTTTCAGCCCGCACACCGTCCACAGGAAAGCTCAGCGTGTACCATGAGGTCCAGACGTAGGCTCAGAGGACTAAAGGAAGGGCACAGGTGGTTGAGCACAGAGCAGCTGCCAAAACCGTGAAATCACGGCTTCCGAGGTGTGGGACTTAGAAGCAGCCCCGAGTTTCTGAAGAGGTACAGTCCCTCCCAACAAGAGGAACAGAGTGGCCGAGAAGAGAGGCTGTGGCTGGGGTCTGGAGTGAGGGGTTACAGATGGCATAAGCCTCTCAAGGAAGGAAGACTACAGTTAGAAAGCGGTCCTCTGCAGGAACCACAGATGCCAGAGGAGGCAGGGAAGTGAGTCTCCCTCCTTCGGGCCACACAAACCTACCAGGAATTTAATGCCAACAAAATGGCAGGGAGGAGAATTCCTACAGTGCTGAACCTTAGATCAAATCTGAACTTTAGACTTAGGTTTAGATTTAAGCCAGAAGTGAATGTTGGTAACAGCAACACTGAGTCTTTCATTAAAAGCACAACTTGGGGCTGGAAAGTGATTCAGTGGTTAAGAGCACATACTGCTCTTGCAAAGGCTGAGTTTGGTTCCCAGAACCCATGCTGGGTGGTTCATAATCACCTGTAACTCCAACTCCAGATCCGACACCCTCTTCTGACCTCCATGCGCGCCTGTGCTCATGTGCACATACCCCCAGACAGACAGACAGACAGACACATAACTAAAAATGAAATAAATATTTTTAAAAAGCAGAAACAGAAGGCCGCAGAGACGGCTCAGCAGTTAAGAGCACTGGTTGCTCTTGCAAAGGACCCGGTGCGATTCCCAGCAGCTAACTACCTTCCGTAACTCCAGTTCAAGGGAATACGACTCCTTTTTCTGACCTTCAAGTGCACCTGACACGGGTACACTTACACACACATAGGCAATATACGCATACATAAAATAAAAATAATAAAATAAAAATATAAATTTTAAAAAAGCAGAAATAGCAAAGCTGGGGTGAGGAGTCAGTTGGTAAAATCTTGCCATGAAGCGCAGGGTGGAGTTCAATCCCAAGAGCCTGTTTTAAAGCGCCAGGAGTAGTGCTAAATGCTTGTAGTCCCAGCCCTGGAGGGGTAGAGGCAGGAGGATACCTAGGGCTCAGTGGCCAGTCAGCCTAAACCACTTGGCAAGTTCTGGGCCAGTAAAAGACATAGCTCCTGACACACACACAGACTGGAGACATAGCACACACACACACACACACACACACACACACACACACACACACAAACAGGGACTAGCGAGCAGAGCTTAGCCATGATGTTCTACACATCCCCATTGGGCACTGTTATTGCTTAGGAAGCTCCTCCCTTTTTAATGGCACAGAACAGACCCATTTATCAGAGCCTGACAGGATCAGATCACATTCTAAGAGACAGACCATAAATCCAAATTATCTTCTTCCTCAACCCTTTGGGAAAAATCATAGCAAACTTCTATATCAAGACAGTAATGAGTCACCTTCTCAAGGTTTTCCTAATGAAATACCACACTAATTAATTCAGTCAAAGTCCATCGCAGGATTTTTCTTACTATATATTTTTGTTGCAACTGAATAATCCTCAGCATTCTAACAAAGCTGCTAATATAAGTGCTTGAAATAAACGATAGTTGTATCCACCGCAGAACAGGTGGCATCACATGGCCACTCTAGCTTTTCCCTGGAGCATTTGTAGAGCCCAGTGGTCAGAGCAGGACTGTGCAGTCGAGGTTCCTGGGGCTAATTCCAGTTCTGCACTGTTGCGCTCCAGATCCTGCATGGGTCTCAGATGTATGAAGTAGGGTAAGGAAGAGGAGCTGGACTCCAAAGTCTGTGTGTTGTACAATTCCATCTATATGACATTCTGGGAAAGGCAATGTTATGGTACCAAAATAGATCAGTGTTTGCTGGACCTGGGTGATGAGGGTGGAGGCTCACTAGAAGGAACTGTGAAATTTGCAGAGTCGTGACAGTGCTGTCTTGTATCTTGAATGCCATGTGTTATTCTCCCAAAGCTCACAGAAATACACACCAAAAGAGCAAGTGTTTTGGGGTTAGGGAGATAGCTCAGTTAGTAAATCAGAAAGTTCTGGCCTTACAAGCACAAAGACCTGAGTTTAATCCCCAGGACTCAAACTTGAAAAAAAAAAGAAAAAAAAAAAAAAAAGCTGGATGTGGTGGCCCATGTTTATAACACCAGGGTCAGTGGTGGGAAGGAAGGAGACAAAGAAATCCCTGGGGCTCACTGGCCAGACAGGCCATCCTGATCTGGGAGCCCCAGGTCCCAGGGAGAAACCTTGTGTAAGTTGAATTCACTTCCGGGAGGCGTGTGCACTCTAGGCTTTCTCCTCCCAACGTCCATACCAACAGACACAATGTTCCTCTAAACTACAGTTATTGGGCTTGCTAACTGAGCACATGGTGTCAGGGAGGAGTTACTTACAAAGGTATAGACACCCCTGGGCTGTTTTCCTTACAACTCAGCTGCGCCTTCCAGATCTGCGACGACTGGCCTGCCGGCCCAAGATGGGGAAGCACCCTCTTCCTCTCTCGCTTTCCAGGTGTCTCTCCTTAGTCCTTCCACCTCATGCAGTTAAGACTGATTGCTTGGGTGGGGGGGGGTGACTGTCTCCCTCTTTTCTTATGGAGAGTCTTAGGGTTCAAACACTATGAAGCAAACAGGTGAGAAGCTAGAGAAAGCATCCATCCATTTGCTTGCCATTCGGAGAACAGCCTATCCAACACCTTGTCTAAGAAAATAAGACAGAGAGATGTCCAAGGTTTTCCTCTGGCTTTCATACACATGCATGCACACATGCACATGCACACACGCACACACACACACACATACACACACACATACACATATAAAAAGCAAGGCTTATTATTATCATTAAAATGATCATTTTGCAGTTAATCACCAAATGATCTTGCTGTTTCCTAAATTTCACCGTGCTTCAATTTCTTCATTCAAAAGATAAACAGAAACACTCTCATCCTAGGAGCCTTGTGAGGATTAAGTTAATGAACAAAAGCACTTACGGTCTGCCACCTTGGAAGGCCTTAGTAATGAATCATGTCATCATCGTCATCATCATCATCGCATCATCATGAGCTCCATCCTCACACCTGGTCTACATCAGGTGCAGTGGCTTCCATTGGCTCTACCCTGATCGGCTCTTCACTCAAGTACCCACCCCATGGGGCTAGAGAGATGGCTCCGCAGTTAAGAGCACAGGCTGCTCTTGCAGAGGAGCCAGGTTTGGTTCCTAGCTCCTCCATGGTAACCATCAACCCTCTGTAACTCCAGTTCCAGTGGATCTGACACCATCTTCTGACCTCTGTGGACATTGCACACATGTGGTGCACTTACATGCATGCAGGCAAAACACTCATACACTTACAACAACAATAAATAAATCAAGTACCCACCCCAAGAGCTGGGAAGACTGACTGTTATGGTCCCCAACCCACCCTAGCTACTTCCCTCCCTAGGAACTTGCCTCCAGTCGGGCCCATCAGTCAACCACAAAAGGGCATCACCTTGAGGTGATGTGGGGATGCAAAGGCCCAGCTCCTTGCTAAGCTTTGAAGGGCCTTTCAGTTCCAGATCTTCTTGAAAGCTTGGCCTCAGCTACAGCTGCACTACAGCCAGCTCTGTTCATCCGTGAGCTCTTCCTGGACAGCAAAGGGGATAAGTGTGCAACATCTGGAGGCAGGACATCTGGGCGCTTCCCTGGGGTGGCTGTAGGGATCTCCGTGCTACTTGCCTTATGCTGTACCTGTTTCTTTACTGGATCCCAGCAAAGATCAAATGTACTAATGAAGGGAAAGCATCAGCATGTAGCAAGGGCCGTGAACTGTTTCTACCCAGCTCACAGACCCAGCGTGCATCCCGTTTGGTCACCAGCATCGTCCCATCACTCACTTTCCTGTAGCTGGTTTCACGGTGCTATTTTTATTTCACGTTAAGTTTTTTTCTGTGCATTACCCAACCAGGAAGCAAAGTCAGTCTCACTTCTGTCAGTTTACAATGTTGAGATGATTCAGCGATGTGCCCAGGGTCAAGATCAGAACTGGGGCTTTCCCCAGTACGGGACAGAAGTTATATCAAAGCTGTTGCCAGTCTGCTCCTCACATATTTACCTACTAAACTTTATGTAGTATCTTCAATGTAAGCCTAAAAGGAAGAAAGTAATTACATACAGGAGAAAGAGCACCTAAGGCAGTGCTCCTTACCATAAGTACTACAATTCCAACAGCTCTTTGGCTGTCTTTCCTCCCTGAGTGTCTCAGTGATAAGGACCTCACAGCACGGCCTTGTGACATTGGAAGGGGACTATATATTTTTTTAAAAGTTTTATGTGTATGAGTGTTTGCCTTCATGAATGTATCTACACTATCATGCAATGCCCGTGAATGCCAGGATAAGGCATCAGGTCCCCTGTAACTGGAGGTGCAGGCAGTTGTTAGCAATCATGTGGGCGTTGGGAACTGAACAGAGCATCCAGTAAAAGCAGCCAGTGCTTTTAACCACTGAGTCATCTCTCTAGTCCTAGAAGGGGGCTGTATTAAGCTGCTTTTCTTACTACTTTCCTTCCTGGGTCCTACTGGCTTATGAAGCCACTCGGAATAATACAGTAGCTTCATCCAAGTCCTCAGCCTCCCTGTAAGTGCTTCAGTCAGAACTTGTTTCCAAGGTAAACAGTACAAGTGTTTTCAACCCTCCCGCTCCAAAGCTTTCAGTACCCAGCCTGCACACACACAGACACAGAGACACACAGACACACAGACACACAAATGCACACACACAGAGACACACACAAACGCACACACGCAGACACACACACAGACACAGAGACACACAGACACACACACAAAGAAACACACACAGACGCAGACACACATACGAACAGACACACACACAGAGACACACACAGACACACACAGACACACACAGAGATACACACAGACACACACACAGACACAGACACACAAACACACAGACACAGACATACACACAGACACACACACACACACACACACACGCAGACACATACAGACACACACACAGACACACAGACACACACACACACACAAAGAAACACACACAGACGCAGACACACATACAAACAGACACACACACAGAGACACACATAGAGACACACAGACACACACAGAGACACACAGAGACACACACACATACAGACACACACACAGACACAGACACACAAACACACAGACACAGACATACACAGAGAGACACACACACACGCACAAATGAAATAAGTAAAACTTAACACTGTAAAAATGGAAAGAAATCCACACACACAGGACAGTGCAAGGTGCAAAGAAGGAGGAAGTTTGAGGCTGGAGAGGGCCTAGGTCCAGTAAGTCTGTCAGGGAGTTTGGACACTACCCTGAGGACAGAGGGGAACCACTAAGTGATGTCGAACAAGACAACGGCACCATCAGATCCGCATTCACAACGTCTACCCAGACTGTTCTGAAAACTGCTCTGGCACGGAAGCGGGACTATTTGAACAAAATGGTCACGCCCTCTTGGTCTTTGGTTTCTATGGCTGAACTGGTCAGGACACACTAAGGAAGATCATCTTTCCAAGGAGATCTGCATTTTTCTTTTTCTCATAAAATTCTCATGGTGTGTGCTGGTGTGTGTGTGTGTGTGTGTGTGTGTGTGTGTGCACTTTCTCACACACAGATTTGCCCTGGACATTGGTACAGCTAATATCTCAGTATCCCAGCACCCTGGCACATCCCAGCAGAGGGCTTCTCATGGGAGAAGGGTGGGCTGCTTCCTTCCTCTCAGCAAGCCTGGGAAAGAAGCAATCAATTGCCAAACAATGTGCTGCAAAGCCCACAAATGCCTCCTACCAGTGTTCAGAGCATCAAGGAAGGCTCAGATGTCTGAGGAGGCATGGCTAAGTTTTCGTCCACACAGGGAACGGTGGCAGGAGGCTTACACCAGGTCTGAGGACAGCTGTGGCCACCTGGGGAGTTCTAGGCCAGCCAGGGCCACACAGTGAGACTTTGTCTCAAGAAATAAAAAACAAGCAAAATAATTGCATCTTCATGAAGCATCATGACGTCAGAAACAACAACAAAACAGATGAATAAATGGCAGATTCTGAATTCCTCTGGCCACTGTTATGACGTCATCTGCAATACCATTAAAGAGGACGAAGGACCAATTTTCTAAAATAGTCTGCTGTGGCTTGACTTTACTAGTTGAATATAAATTCAGGGTTTCAGCTCTCTGAAGCCACTGGTTTCTTTCTTTTCTAAGAAAAAAGAACAGCTCTGGATTCTGTGGTAATTTACTATTGGATATGAACCAGTTGGTTTCTAACCTGGCAATCTAAATAAGTACTCTTTCGGTAAATTGCCAATAAATACTCAACTTCTCAAATGTTCCTTGAGGCAGCTTTGGGATTTTTATTATTTCTCTTATCAATTGAGGTGTTCAAAGATATTCATTTGCTTATTTATTCATTTATTTTTCATATATTTGGGGTTCTGGGGTTTGAATATAAGGGCTCACACATGCTAGGTAAGTAATCTATCACTGAGCCACAGCCACAGTCATTTATGTATTTATGTATGTATTTATTTGTCAATTTTGATACAGTCTCATTAAATCACATAGGCAGGCCTTCTAGTCTCTGAGGGCACTGTACTCATGTGGATGCATACACACACACACACACACACACAAAGCTTTTCAAATTTTAAAATGTATTTATTTTATTTTACGTGTGTGTATGTTTTGCCTGCATGCATGTAAGTGAATCCATGTCTGCAATGCCTGTTCCAGCCAAAAGAGGGTATCATATGCCCTGGAACTGGCGTTATGGGGAGTTGTGAGCCACCGTGTGGGTGCTGGAAACCGAACCCAGGTCCTCTGAAGAGCAGCCAGTGCTCTTACCGCTGAATCATCTCTTCAGCCCTAGCATTAAATAAATCTTTAAAAAGAATTTTAAGACTCTCTTCTCAAGTGATTCTAGTGTGTGTCAAGTTGATAGTTGAAATTAACCATCCATGAAAACCAGTAAGAAAAGCAAAAGACAACATTATGGAAAATTTTCTCAATACCTTCGAGTGCTATGGAGACTTATACAGCATTATACACAAGGTCTATCACCTGGAAACTGAATTTTCCACACTGCTTTGAATCAGCTCTTTTTCATTTATGTGGAAGAGTTTTAACCCTTAACCATCGTATAAAAATTACAGGCCAGAAATGAGCAAGTGTATTCATTACCATCAGGCTAATTCACAATAAAACTGTTCATCTACTGCGTTTTAATTGCTCCTTCCTCTGTGGTTTTCTGAAGCTCCTTTAAAAATAGGATATCAGTTGCAGTAATGCAGGTTGGAGATTATTTTGATAGCTTAAAGACATTTAATCTTTTTTTTTTTGCTCTAAGTTACTGCCTGTTTCAAACCCATTCAGCAGCGAGTACAGTGCTGTTCTTTCTCTGGCCCTTGTAGGACCTGATAACTCCAACAGCTGCCATCAAGTACATCACAACACAAAGTACAGTCCTTGAGCGTGGGATGTTCTAAGATGCCCATCACTGCTGCAGCTCAAGGCTTTTGTAGTAAGCCTGCTTCTGAGCAGAGTTCTGACAGAAGCTGCCAGACTGAGCCTCGCATGCCCGAGGACAATGTCCTAGTGACTGTGTGTTCTCTGGCAGTTGACACAGTCCCTGTGACAGCATCCTCCCTCCCATGGCCAGGCTTGGGCGAGCATTGGTGGCTGTGGCCATTTCATGAGAAGCAGGAGGTGGGGGCTCAGCTGTGCACATTCTGGGCAGAGCCACCGTAACCGTCCTGGCAGAAGGGATGGAGGCATTCTAAAGAGACACTTGTGCCCCTCACTTTGGCTATCAGACTATTGAGACATGGCCCCAAAGATCTAGAATTTCCCCAGAAGCCTCCTGCTCGGAGAAAGAGAAGGGCTGAAACCTGGTGCCAGTCAGTGGCGCTTGCCTCCCGGGAAGAAATTTCCAAACAATTCTGACAACTTGTCAGGCCCTTGTTGGGAGGCTGGAGCTGAGGCGATAGTAGAGCACACCTTGACTAGGACTGCTTAGCTGTGCCCAGCTCTGGCCTTCTACTTAAAGCTAAACCTCATGTCAGAACCCCAGAGATGGGCTAGTCAGGAAGAAGGGGACCACGAGACCCCTCTGCTCCTCTTCCCAGTGTGACTACTTTGCGTAGACCTGCTTTTTCTGTTTTATCCTATTACTGTTGGTTTAACTGGCATATTGGTGACCAAACCTGGCTTGTTTGGGCAGCCAGCACATAGGCTCTAACCCTGGCAACTCCGGTAACACCTGTGTTGCAAAGCCTGGGACAGAAGTCAAGCTGGAGAGGGAAGAAGAATGCTGCCTGGGGTCCAGTAAGTACCTGTTTGGTCATCATTTGAGTAGTGAGCATCAGTCCATTTTCCCTCAGCCCCATTTCCAAATGACCAGAGGAGACCTGGAGCATTTAAGGCAGTGCACCACTGCACAGGTGCCCTGGAAACTATTCCCTTCTTTCCTCTTATTCGGGGTCTGTTTTAAACTTGCATGCAAAGAAAGGAGACCATGCAGGTCTCGTAGGCTGAGCCAACGCCCAGCACACAGGGAGCCACAACCTGGGAACATCAGGGAATGTTTTCCAAGACCGCACAGCAGAGACACAAGATGAGGCACTGAAAGTCAGGGATCCACGGCCCTTCCAAAGACTCTGCCCAGCCCACTCTGGGAGAAGTTGCAGATCCTTCTTTCTAGAACACTTAAAACCATCAAACAAGAGAAGGCAAAGGTTTGGAAACACAGGCAGCGTATGCATTCAGAAGACCCTGGTTAGAGAGATTAACAACAGCTCAGAGAATGTATGGGTTCAATATATAGAGGAAGCTAACGAGTCAATATTACGTCTAAGGTAGGGGGCTGTTGAAAAGCTACAGATAGGAGCTGGAGAGATGGCTCAGTGGTTAAGAGCACTGGCTGTTCTTGCAGAAGACCTGGGTTCAAATCCCAGCACCCACATTGTAGCTAATCATATCTCCAATTGTAGGGGATCCAACACCCTCTTCTGACCTCCGAGGGCATTGCATGACATGGGTGTGCTTACGTACATGTAGGCAATACACTTATACATAAAATAAAATACTAAAGAAAATATTTTAAAGTTGCAGAGAAGGCCTAGTTGCTCATTCAGCCTGTGCTCACACAGGGAGAAAAGCAACCACAGACTGCATCTTTGAGCGACCTCCTATGCAGTGAAAGTGCATTTAACTTGGAGGCATGTTCCAGCATGTGTGTCCAAAATTGTAACAGGTTTCATTTGAAAATTGTTGAATGACTTTTCCCAGAGAGACGTGAACAAATGCCTATTGATCCTGTACAGGGCAACCAGAGCAGGCCTAAGAAGTGATTCCATCCGCATCTAACAGAGAAGCGCTGAGTTTATTATAAGGGGTTAGAGAGCAGAGGTGACCCAAAGGCACTAGGAGGAGGAATCAAGAAAGGTGCATGTCCCCAGATACTGATGCCCCCCCAGCTCCTTGATGCCCTCAGATCCCTGATGACCCCCAGCTCCCTGATGCCCCCAGATCCCTGATGCCCCCCAGCTCCCTGATGCCCCGGCTCCCTGATGCCCCCGGCTCCATGATGCCCCAACCCCAGCTCCCTGATGCCCCCAGATCCCTGATGCCCCCGGCTCCCTGATGCCCCACCCCCAGCTCCCTGATGTGCCCCCTGGCTCCCTGATGCCCCTGGCTCCCTGATGCCCCCGGCTCCATGATGCCCCACCCCCAGCTCCCTGATGTGCCCCCTGGCTCCCTGATGCCCCTGGCTCCCTGATGCCCCGGCTCCCTGATGCCCCACCCCCAGCTCCCTGATGTGCCCCCTGGCTCCCTGATGCCCCTGGCTCCCTGATGCCCCGGCTCCCTGATGCCCCACCCCCAGCTCCCTGATGTGCCCCCTGGCTCCCTGATGCCCCTGGCTCCCTGATGCCCCGGCTCCCTGATGCCCCACCCCCAGCTCCCTGATGTGCCCCCTGGCTCCCTGATGCCCCTGGCTCCATGATGCCTCCCCAGCTCCCTGATGCCCCCAGCTCCCTGATGCCCCCGGCTCCATGATGCCCCCAGATCCCTGATGCCCCCGGCTCCATGATGCCCCCCAGTTCCCTGATGCCCCCCAGTTCCCTGATGCCTCCCAGTTCCCTGATGCTCCCCCCCAGCTCCCTGCCCGCCCCTTGAAGGTTTTCGAAGGCAGCCCGTCCTCTCCCCTAGCAATTGTTTACTGCTTTTTTAAACCAGCAGAGTTTTGTGAATCTTGTACATTTCTGAACTTTTAGAAAATTTCCTTAGCGGTTTGAGTCCCATGAGACTCATTCCTTAGTTCAAAGGAAGTAGCTTTGGGAAGGAGCTGGGTTTTCCTCCCAGGTTAGGAGTGCTCACTGTTTCATTGGAGCAGTCTGTGTTACCCAATTATGTTGTGTTGAAGGGTAAAACATTCACAAATTACAATTCTACTTCAGTATGGAGAGATGAACCAATAAAAGCCAGTCTTCCAATTTGGCCTCCTCGTTTTCCACAGATGTGTTTTGTTTGTCTTGTGGGTTTTCTTATTGTTTCTTTTTTGAGATAAGTATTCCTGGCCTTGAACTCACTGTCTATGTAGCCAAGGATGACCTGAACTTCTGATCATCCTATCTCCACCTACCAAGTGCTGGGATTATAGGTATGCACCATCACGCCTGCCTTATGCTGTGCTGGGGTTTGGTCCCAGGGTTTGGTGCATGCTAGGCAAGCACTCTACCAACTGAGCTACATCCTCAGCCCCTAGACACGCGCTTTCTCCACAGCATCGCCTTCTTTGTTTTTCTCTCTCACCCCTCACTGGCTTTTGGTCTAACCCTCCCCACCTTCTTCTCAGTCCTTATGCCCTTTACTTTGTAGGTCAGACTGCATGAGTTACACGCATTAAGGAGCAGCTGTTTAGACCTACATTCAAACAATATGGCGAGTGCTTCGCTAGGTGAACTCAAATATTGTAGACAAGTACGTTAATAGCATGTGCGGAAGCAAGCCTGGCATGAATTTATGGTTTAGCTGCCTTAATTCCAAAAGCATTCTGAGAATGAGAGTACCCAAGGACACCCCTAACTACTTCATGCATCATCAGGAGACTGCCACCTTGCTGAGGGCTCCATTCCACTCTCTCCATCCTGCTGGCCTTGGGTCCCAACAGCAAGGGACTGTGGCGGCTCACACCACCCCATCATAGTCTAGGAATCCTAGTACTATGAGTCTTTTGTCACTCCATTGCCATATTTGAAAAAGAATATCATGTTTTAATCATAAAACCTCTCACAGAAATCCAAGACATGAATGTTTCTGTCTCCTTGACACAATTCAACTCCAAGAAAGACTGAAAATTTCTTCCTGGAGATCAAAAAAGGTGCCACAAAGCTTAGCCTTGACAGAACGGCTGGGAGCGGCCTGGACACAGGCTGGGGAGGAGAGATGACTGGAATGATGACTCAGATGTTCCTCATTATAGAAAGAACATCACGAGGTAAAAGCTGGTCATTTCCTTATCTCTCTCTGTTCCCTCCTCTTCCTGTTCCCAGCCCATCAGCCCGCACTGCTGGAAGCACGGGACCTCTTCCCAGGGAGAGAAACCCAAGCATCCTCAGTCTGCCCTACTCCACACCCTCTGCGTCCACTTCTCAAGGATGGCATAGCTATTATCTTAGTAGGATGCTGAGAACTACTAGGTCTTAATGCCTCCCCCTTCCATTAAGCTTTCCCATCTGTTCTGTGGTTCTGTGCAAAATGGGTGTTTCTCCTGTTTGTGCCCCGCAATCTGAAATTCGACACTAACCCTCGACATAGACTGCCCTCACATACCCTCTGGGCCTGGGCCTGCTTGTCTCCCCTACAAGGTAAAAGTTCCTTTGGCAGCAGAGATTTATTTTTGTTTATTTTCAGCTAAGCTGAATTGGCCTTTTCAACTAGAATTTTTCTGTGGTAAAATGGAAAAGAAAATACAAGAGGATTTGTGGTTCGTATTAATAAGTGATGACATAATGGGAATACTGGCTTTGAAAACAGACTCTTCTATCTGGGATGATAGCTCAGTGATTAAGAACATGCACTGCTTTTGAGGAGGACCCCGGTTTGGCTCCCAGCACCCATAGCTGCCTGTAACTTCAGCTCCAAGGGACTCCATGCCCTCTTCTGAACTCCATGGGCACCTTCGCTTGGGTGTATATACCCACACATAGACAAACACATATACACATGAATAAAAATAAAATAAAATCTTCATTATATGAAACATAAAAAAAAGACTAACTTGTGTTAACTTTGTGTTACCCACTTTTAAATAGCCTCTACTATCATTTTCAAAGATGCATCTTGCTAAAATGGGTTCCTTTACTGCGTCAAAGGTAGCACCTGCTCAGAGGGCATGGTCCCAGTTCCCCAAAGCCCCTGGTTTTCTAATTTGTTTTATTCTTCATGAAACCTGACAGGAATTAATGTTGGGGAAAAAATCAAACACTCCTTTAGATATCACGTAGTCTTTACTTTGTAGCATGATTTAACGATTTAAGTGCAGATCAGTTTCCAAATGTGGATTAATGTTCCCTTTAAAATGAATACGGAGGACTGTGAGATTGCTCAGCAGATCCCCAAGACTTATGGAGTAAAAGGAGAGATCCAACTCTCTCAAGTTGTCCTCTGGCCGCCACATGTGCACTGTGGTACATGTGCACACACACACACACACACACACACACACACACACACACACAAAGTACTTGTGTATAAAAAGAAAATGCATCAGAGTTTGAAGTTACGTCAGGGGTGCTGAAATGCAGCAGAACCGGAACAGAGACAGCTTGACTCTTGGAGTCCTTTGAAACTAATGGAGAGTCCAGTGAATTCCCAGAACTGATTCTTTCTGCGTTCTCTCAGAAAGGTAACAGAAAGGCTCCAAAGATCTACTCCCTTTATTTAAACGGTACATCCAGCTTGACATGGGGAAGAAGTGAGGAGCCTTGTCTTATCAGAGAAGAATTTTCTCTTGCTGACTCAGAACAGCGCGCACAATCACAAACAGATGTTATCAATCTAATCTGTCATCTGGAACACAAATGGGGTAACACATTGCTTTTAACATTGTTGTTTTCAGCAGTGATATCTTCACGACCTACACACACACACACACACACACACACACACACACACACATATTCTGTGTCTGGACAAGGAAGGGTCACGAGGGACTAAAGCTGTATGTTTAGTTTACAAGAGTGGCCCAAGACCTAGTAAGATTGTTTACATTGTAGAAAAAAAAAAAAAACCGAGACAGTGTTAAATGATCTTAAAACATGAGATTAACTTTGGTTACGAGGTTAGATAAGGTTCCATTTGCAACTGTGGGTATTTCCAGGGTCATTCCCACAAAAGCGTGAAGTCCTGTATCACTGCATTATGATTTCCTACTGGAAGCAACTTGGCCAGGCATACGCTGGTCAACATGCTCTATGCAAAGTAGGTTTCGCGTCACCATGTTAAATGATCTTAAAACATGAGATTAACTTTGGTTACGAGGTTAGATAAGGTTCCATTTGCAACTGTGGGTATTTCCAGGGTCATTCCCACAAAAGCGTGAAGTCCTGTATCACTGCATTATGATTTCCTACTGGAAGCAACTTGGCCAGGCATACGCTGGTCAACATGCTCTATGCAAAGTAGGTTTCGCGTCACCATATTATTTTGATCTAAGTTTTTTTCTCCGTTCTCCTGTGTGGTGCGTGTACAGATGCTGACCCAGAAGCTCACCGCTAGGCTAGGCTGGCTCCATCTGGCCGTCTGTGCTTCTCGGCACTGGCGTCTCATGACAGAGGCCATGTCGGGGCTTTTGGCTTGGTTTGATTGTTTTCAGTGTAAGATCTGGGGATTCAAACTCGGGTTCTCATGCTTCACCCACTGAGCCATCTCCCCAGCACCTACAATATTCTTCAGCCTTTGATAGCGTGAATGAGGTGATTATTAACTTCATTAAATCACCCAACGGTCTGCCGCTAACTGCTTTGCGTTGACGCTGTTACATCTTGCAGCTCGGCCTTACTCTCTTCTTCTCTGTGGAGCGAATCAGTCTTTTTTGCAGTACCGGCTTTTTTTTTTTTTTTTTTTTGCGTCCTTAAATGTTGATCTTATTTTTCAGTCAGGATCTCCACATTTAAATAGAGAGCTAAAAATAAGTACAAATATAGCATTGCCTGAGTTTGATTCCAGAAAAGTGACACAATTCTTCCTTTCCCTCAGAATCTATGAATTCACCAAGAAATTCGTTCCGAGTTTGAGAAACCAACCTAACAAAAGGGTGGCACATGTTAACATATACCAAAATGACACAGTAAATCCCAGTTCTGGCGAAGATGAGATGATTCTGGTCATCCTGCTCAATTCATTATCAGTGTATCAGTAACTAATGCAGCTTTTGGGGAAAGAGACGTTGTATACCAAGAGCTACAAAAATGTCAGGTAGCTGTAATGTCTGTCTCAAATGTAAAATTAACCTGCGAAAATTTTAATAAAAGTTTCTAATGTCCGATTTTACTATGGTGGGTCTCTGTTGTGCCTTCGACCAAACTATATAACCTTTAATTGAAATATTACGGTATAATTATTTGATGGAAGTACAAAAATATAGATGATTTCATTTGATAGATAAGGATGAAGCTATTCAAATATTGTTTAATACATTATATATTCCTATTGATTACGTACATTAAAACTTATTTACAGAAGGGTTTTGGTTTTCTCTCTGAGATATCAAAGGTCTAAAAGCATTTTTTAAATGATAAGTCAGTATTACTAAAAAATGAGAATGGCAAAGTCAAATGAAGTTAGAATCAAGTTGAACGTAGAGCTAAGTTGCTTAGCACCCACGCACAAGGAGAAGATACCTACATTGCACGTATGAGAGAAGCAATCTACTTATTGGAAAAAAAATACAGCCTTGTCCCACACCAAGTCCTGAAAGATTTGTCTGTGATCTTACCGAGACTGGGCAGACTCAACCACAACACATGGGCATAATGTCCCAGTCACTAGGGATGACAGCTCTGTGAGCCTACCTCCCTTCTCCACACAGAGACTGAGACTGTGAGGGAGGTTCATACTTGGGGTTCATTGGGAAGTCAGGTCCCCCTTTGGTAACTTGAGCTTAAACCAGTGCATTCTTTCATCTACACAAGCCAGGGAGTTGCTGGTGGCCTTTGTACACAGTTATGTTGAGAACAGATGGGCCTGTTATTCAAGAACTTATTTCCTTTTTTGTATGTTTTGATTTGTGGTTTTTCATACAATATAGTTTGATGGCATTTAGATCCACTCCCCTCTCCCCACCTCCCCCCACTGACCCTATGAACTCTAATATATATATATATGGCATATAAAATATGATTTGTGTCCCCCAGTGTCCTTCAGTGTGGATCCATTCACTGGACCCAAGAATCCTATCCCTCTAAGACACTGTCTTTCCCCTTCCCAGCAGCCATCAATTGCTAAAAGTTCCTTGGGTTGGGTTGGGATTTCTTACCCACTTCCCCATGTCTATGCTGGGAATTTGTCTGGTTTGAGCTTGCATAGGATTTGTACATGCTATCACCAATGCTGTGAGTTCATATGAGTAAATGACCAGCTGTCTGGAAGACTGTTTCCTTGTGTCACCCACCACCTCTTACAATCTTCCCACTTCCTCTTCCACAATGATCCCTGAGCCTTGGGTTTGTTTCTTATTTAAAGGGAATTGGAAACAAAATCTTGGCTTGAGAAGAAGTTATCATAGGAGGGATGTGCATCTTAAAATCAAGTCCATATGACCACTGGCACAGAGCCTTTGGTCACCCACATCGGCTCTCCATTGGAAGCTGTATCTGAGTCTACCTCTCAGCCCCTTGGATGTTAAGCAAACCATGGTTTGCACAGTGAAGTCCAGTTTGTGGATCTACTGATGCTGTGCACCATTTTTCCAGAATTGAGACATTTCCTTTTGGGAGGAGGAGGAGGGAGGCTCTTGAGACCCAAGAAGCTAAAAAAAAAAAGCTTTGAAGGCTCAGAAAGTTTCCAGATTCACAAGGCTCCTCCAAGAACAATTGTCGGGCAGAGGAGACTCTGGTGGAGCCGCCTACAAGATGAGTGGGGGCTCCCAGGATGCAGCCTTCATTAGCCATCACCCATGCTGGGGTGGGCTTTTTGCTGACACAGCTACATTTGAACCTTCACCCATGCTTCTGTACGTAATCCCAATAAACTCATCAGTTCACCAAGCTATAGACTAGAATGATTTCTTTGGTCTGTCACTGGTGCCCTATCTGGAGTGAATAGATACTTGTGTTCATGTCTCACCAAAGGAAGTCTCAGAACATGTGGTAAACACAGTAGAAGGTAGGAAGGCAAGCTGCCGCCACCCAAATAAAGACTAGACTCTGAGGAAAGGGACCAGATGGTATGCAGAGGATTCTCATCAGAGGTGGACTACAGGACTGGCTATGGATACTCCTGAATGTAGCTCACCCTGGTGAACGGCCCAGCTTGGCCACTCAGTGGGAGAATTCCCCTAATCTAGCGTCCCATTTCCTCATCCACAAACTGTCATTAAAAGAATAAAATATTGGAACTGTATGGCTCAGCAGTTAAGAACACTGGCTGCTTTTGCAGAGGACCCAGGTTTGATTCCTAACACCCACATGGCAGGTAACAATCATCTGTAACTCCAGTTCCAGGGGATCCAACACCCTCTTCTGACCTCTGCGGGCATTGCATAACACAGGTACACTTACACACATGCAGACAATACGTATAAAATAGAAATAATAAATAAAATTTTTAAAAAATAATAAAATAATCAAATATGAAAAAGGTCTAGGGACAAATAGCTCAGTAGCTAATAAAATGAAGGCTTTCTAGAAAAGAGTAAGACACAATCACAGTTAAAGGAATGAGGTCTGTGTAAAAGATAACTCCTTAGCACAGTGAAAACAGAAGGAATTATGGATCTGCCTAAGCACCGCTGTATACATGTACCTCAAACAACTGACACATACTAGATACATAAATACTATTTTTCCTTTGAATCTATCACTTTAGTTACCTATTTGCAGAGTTGACATTTTGCATCACCACAGTATAATTATCAAAAGCAAAACAGCAAAGTTTTTGAAAGGCTATTGGATATGCTTGTATTTATTTTGCGTGTGCATGTGTACATGAGTGTGGGTGTGTGCGCTATGGTGGGCATGTGGAGGTCAGAGGACAACTTGCAGGCATCAGTTCTCTCCTTCTAACATGTGGGTCTCTAGGGTTGAACTCAGGTCCTCATACTTGGAGGCAAGCGGCTTAACCTGTGGAACCAGCCTGCAAGCCCAGACGTATATTTTTTTGAAGATTTGTTTTTTATTACTTCTAATTATATGGATGTGCGTGTCTGTGTGTAGTATGTACATGGAATGAAAGTGCCAGGGGAGGCCAGAGGTGGGATCCTTTGGAGCTAGAGTCACAGGTGTTTGTGAACCACCTGACATGGGTGCTAGGAAATGACCTCTGGTCGTCTGAAACAACAGCACGTACTCTTAACTGCTGTGGCATCTCTCCAGCCCCCAGATGTATATTTTTAAACAATTATGCAAATATCTGTGATTTTTTTCAGGACGCACAAAACAGAAGAATAAAATGCTCCTTTGAAACTCCCAACCATCATAATTCCAAAACAATTTTTGAGAGAGGAAAACAGTTCCTTGTCTTAAAGTGGGAGTGTTCCTTGGAGCCACAGCTGTGGCTGAGAAACTGCCTAGGCAAACTCAGGGGCCAAACATTTGATCCTTTGAATCCATCAGACTTGGGGCTTGAGATTCATGGAGAAGACATGAACTTTAGTGCATTGAGCAAGCCGGGATTTCCAACAGCAGAATATGCTGATAGAGATAACATAGAGTGTGAGCTAGTCTTCATGAGCAGATGGTGTTTACATATCACAGTTCTTTGTTGTGAACACCTCTGTGTTCTCACAAGCATTTGCCACACCTCCACCAACACTGTAAAGAGGCTACTAGTAAGTCATCAGGAGTCACCTCCTCTGTCAGGAACAAGGAGAAATTGGGCCAGCATGTGCCTGCATCTAGTGAAGGGTTCACATCCCACCTGTGGTGAGCCATTGGACCTCCAGCTGCCCATTCCCTGGAATGCTTTTTCTTTTCCACTGAAGTAATCAACAGATTGGAGCAGAGGCAGAAGGCCTGGCCATGTATGACACAGGCAATGTGTGAAACTGTTCCCCGTGGTAAACCACGACTGTGGTACAATTTCACATACCAGGACTCAAGAGAACCAGTATTGTTTTAAATATTCACAGTACTGGCTAGAATTTTAGGTAATAAGACTTTAGTTAACTAATAAAAAATTAGTCCCTTTTTAGTTTTGGTGCTAAATATCTTGAAGAGATTTGACTACAAATGAAAGATAGCCATAAAGAACACTTCCAAACATTTTAGAGAAATGTCTGTCCTGTTTGTCTGTCTGTTTTCTTGCCCTTTGCTTCACTGAGCCTCCCACCAGCATCACTTCCAATTTCTAGAGATTGCTTTCCTGTTCTTGGCTCCCAGAGCCTGAGGCACTGTGACTGGAACATCTTCCTGCATGAAGACCACTGCTGATATACTAAGGATGGAAAGAGCAGGGCTTCTCTGCACTGAGTCCAGAATAAACGCTGCCCTGGGAAATAGCAGGGCTAAGGCTAGCTCATCTTCTGCTGCGTGCCTGCTAAGAACTTAATGGTGAGGCCACTGGCATGGCCCATCCAGTCAGTAAAGGCACCTGTCGCCAAGCCTGCCACCCAGAGCTCCATCCCTGTGGAAGGAGACTGACTGACCTCCACATGTGCACTGTGACATACACCCATTTCCCACACTCTCACAGAAAATAAATAATAAATAAATAAATAAATAAATAAATAAATGGTTTTTTAAAAGAGAGAACTTATAGACAAATGTTTCAGAGTTCAAGGCTACTTCATCTGTAAGTGAGGCTGATGATCCTCGGGCTGAAGCTGGTCTCTTGAGATTTTCACAGTTGTAATCAAAAAGACTCCTGTGCTTTGCTCTGACTTTGGGTTCTGGAAGCTGCTCTGTTAAGCTCCAAATCTGTGGTGCTCACCATTAACGACTGTAGTCATCACTAGCCAAGGATGTTTCCAGAACTCTACGGAGAAGCTTGAGATAGTATCTAACAGCAGCTCAGGCACATGGAATTCACCTCGGGAATCTTCACAGCTTCTTCTCTCAAAAGAAAACAGAACATTGTTTCCTCTCAAAGATTTTTCTTCTTTACATAAACTCAAATTCGATGATCTTTAACATTCTGGAGGAACACATTTTAATATATTTACATATCTGCTGCCCAATTATTAATTTGACTGTTTACTCAGAGCAAAGAGATTGAACCTAGAAAATAGCTACTGAATATTTATGGAGTGCCTAACATTGCCATACAAAGATACTCAAGAAATACAAAGCATGGTTTCCAATTTTGTACATTTCACAACCTGCAGTTAGAAGGAATAGTTATTAAATTTTAGAAGGAGAAAGATTCATGTCCAGGATTCACTGTTCGGACGATGGAACACACAGTGGGGAAGAATGTTTGACCTCAAGGAAGTGAAGTATTTCTTTGTGGGTGCTGACTTCTGACTTCTCGTGCCTACAATGGACTCTGTCTCGCCTATCTCCTAATCCATTTGGACCTCGTCCTGGCGTTTCCACCCCGGTATCCTTCCATCTGTGATCTTTTCCCACCTCTCTATTCTCTTGTGGCTCCTGTAATTTGCCTTCCCTGCTCTCCAAAATTGACAAAGCCATAGTGCCTTACATATGGAAAACTCCAGCCACCCCTGCAGGAATGACATCACCAGTCTGTAGATTATCAGCAGAGGCAATTGTGCTATGCCCTAGAGCAAGTCTCCTGCTGCTGGCTGTAGATACCTAGAAAAGACATCAAGTTCCTTGGAGAGTGCCTGATGCTTGCCTGCCAGTATCTGGAGAAAGGGTTGGGCTACCATCCCTTCAGGACCCAAGGGGGTCCGGGAACAGCACATCCAGGCAACTCTAGGGGCAGCTGTGTGGTGATGAGTCCTGCGCCTTAAAAGTGCAACGACATGAGAGGAAATTCATTTTTCTTTTTTTCAGATATGGCTGGCAATCATTATAAAATATAGCCAATTTGTGGTAGACAGATTTATGAAACAACAATTTTAGTAAACTTTCTTAACTTTGCTAAAATATGCTCAGGCATATTTTTCTTTATATTTCCAAACCATTTGAAAGGAAAACGGTGGCACCTGACAAATTCCCCTGAAAATAATTATCTGTTGACAGCTGTGTTTACATTTAGTTTGACCAGCCCCAACACAGTCATGTGAGGCAATTGCTTAAAACAAATTTCCTCTCTCTTTGTATGTGGTATTTTACATCCCTCCCCCAACACACACACACACACACACACACACACACACACACACACACACGAGACTACTAAAAAGAAAGTTTAATGCGTTATTGTTGACAGTAATGAATTAGAACACACATCACTCATTACACACACACACACACACACACACAGGGCCTGAATTATCATGGTGAACCATACTATTTTTCAGCCTTATTGTGGCGTAAAAGTCATAGACACTGTATCTTCTGATTTCGAATTTGAATCTTTCCAAGGATGGCAACATGGTTTTCTCTTATACTGCTGGCCACACAACCACAGAGTAAACAGCGAGTACCCACAGCACCCCAGAAGCCCTGATGCTGGGGAGGTTCGGAGCAGGGTCTACATCTTAAACTTGGGATATTTTCAACATAGGATTAATTTAAAGGATGTAGCCGTTCTGAGTTGAGAAACCTGTGTCTGCCCACGGTCTGAGGCTTCAACCACCGAGCAGCTAAGCACACAACAGTAACTCCATCAGATCCTAATCTAGTTTAGGCGTGTATAGACCAGACCACGTTGGTTTGCATAAAGTACACTCTATAATGCTTTACCATTGCCAAATGATGCATTTCCTGGACCGTAGCTCCACCATTAAGCAATCCGTGGCCTTACATACAAGTACATACACATGCCCTGTTGATTTCATTTCTCTCAAAACCCCTAAATTAATACATACACCTCTGTGGTTTAGATCAAGAACTTCAAATGAAAAGGAACTTGAAGAGCCTCAAGATGGCTCTCAGGATGGAAAGGTACTTGCCCAGAGAACTGAATTCCATCCAGGAACCCACATAAAGGGGGAAAGAGAAAACTGACTCCACAAAGTCTTCCTCTGACCTCCATGAAAGTACCATGTGCATGTGCCACAGTACACCTGCATCTCTCCCACATCATCACACACCAAGTAATAATAATAAAATTTTTAAAGAAACCTGAATGTGATAATCTATGAAACTCTGATAAAATAACTTTGTATTCAGTAATTTAAATTATACCTTAATAACACCAAACACACGCAAGCTCTGAATGAGGAGCCCAGTTCTGTAACCCATATCTATAAACCATCTTTTGCGGTTCTGGTTTTTGTTTCTGTTTTTGTTTTGTCTCCATCTTTGGCTTTGACTCTTGTCATCTTATAAAGTTTGTGCACTAGAGCCCAGCACCAGCCATTACATGTGTCAAACCTTCCTACTTCTCCAGATAATCCTTTTATATACTTTCTTAACATTCCCTTTCCTGATAATAGTCTTCTTAGAAAGAAGCGTATTGCAATAAATAAGTTGTATTTTTAATCTGAATCTGAAGGAGACACTGGCTGTGTGACCTTTTCCTGGTTAGTTACCGTCTCTGGTTTCCAGTTTCTTTATCTCTAATAATCAGGTGAAAAGAGGTCAGGACCGTCTTGACCAAACCACTTATGAAGGAAGAGGTTTGATGTACATGAGATGTGACCAACCACCAGTAAGCAAGGAAACGTGTGTCTTTAAGTAGTTGCCCGGGCTTCACATGTCAAAAGTCTCTGATAATAAAGCAAAGCTGCCGATAATAAAGCACACTGCAAAATATGTCATTTACGAAGTAATATCTCTACCATCCTGAATGGTGGGAGAGAAAGTCAAAGGACAATATTAATAAAAGCAACTATACATCTTTAACAACCCCCAAACTACAACAGCTCAGCACAGGAAGTTTTATTTCCTACCCATCCGGGGTCACTCCACTCTGCAGTGGTACATGGACCCAGGCACCTTGAATCTCGGGACCTTGCCCTCATCTTGGCCCTGAGTATTCTCTCTCCCCCATCACCGATGAGGAAGAAAGGCAGGGGTCAGACAGGCAGCCATGTAACCTGCACGGACCCTTCCTGACAGTAACACAGGTCGCCCCAGGTGACATGCCACTGCCCAGAGGGCCACGTGTGTCCTCACCTGGAAACTGAGCCACTGTGTGTCCAGGGAGACACACCAAACCGTCACTGAACAGGAGCCCAGAGCCTGTGAGGTGAGAGCCCGCCACACCGTCAACTGCTTTTCTTGCTTACGCTCACATTTCAGTCTGTGTTCAGTGTTTTGCATTTTACCTGAAATTTGATTAGCACAACTTATCCAGGGGAGAAAGTCAGATGTCCCTCTGATCTAAAACTGAAAGAAAGATATAACCAGGAGGAACTGACAGGCTCAGAGCACACCAGGAAATGGAAGCTTTCTTCACTGGCTCGATGAAACCAGTGCAAGCCTGAACAACTAAGGGTAGAGTGTCAGAAAGGCCGTCTTCTGTGGGGACCGGGCCTCACAAGGCCCATCAGGACTTCACTCTCTGAGATTTTTAAGTTCTGCTTTGAAAAACACCAGTGCCCTCGAGAGCATTGGAACTCTGAGAGGAAATGGTTGCGAATACCTACAGCAGAATGTGCCTGGGGAAAAAGTCTGTTCACTTGCACTGACTGGTTCAAACGTCTCAGGACATTAATGTAGAAACAAACACAACACAGTCAGGCTTGGTGACCTCTGCTGTCATTTCAGCTCATCAGCAGGATGAAGTGGGCGGATCACGTGGGTCCCTGAATTCAACAGAAGCCTGGGCAATACAGTGAGAGCCTATCTCAAAGACAAAACAAAAAGAAGGAGACTCACAGTGATAGTCACCACCCTGTCATTAAGTGGTTGCTGTGTGCTAACGACTAGGTATGTATCTGGTCATCAACCGCCCCCTGCCACTACCACCACAACACTAGCGGTACCATCAAGGCTGTCAGTAACTGGGTCAGCCACCAGGCTTAGCAATGGCACACAGGAAGAACGTGATCAATGTTTATTCTTGTTTTCAGGATAATAGCATCACCATCTAATGCTCGGTCAGCCCTGGGAAAAGAGGAGTTTGGGTGGTAAGGACGAGAAAGGGTCATAGATGTTACAGCCCTGGAGGGCTTTGCGAGCTAGGCATCTGGTGGAGGAAAGAAGGGACGGGAGGAGGACGGCTCATGGCCTAAAATCCAAACTTGTTTCTGTCTTGCGTTGCAGATTTCTCAGGGCCTGCTCTATTCTAAGATGTTCAAGAGAACTGAAACAGTGAGGGACCGTGCATGTCAAAGGGCAGGCCAGGGCATCAAAGGCTTGTTCACCTGCCCTACTCCAGTCCACAGCCAGATTAGGTCAGATATGTGGCTGTTCATTCACACGGTCCTATAGGAGAGTTTGTACACAAGGAAATAAGCCCAATGTCACTGCGAAAGGATAAACCCTCAAAATAGGACTTTTCTTACAGAGACCTTCCACACAGACTTGTGTATATGAACATGTGCATCTGGGTGTGTGTTCCTGGGGGTGCATGTGTGGGTGGTGGGTTCAAGCATGCACACATTTACATGTGTGTAGAGACTAGATATCAACCTCAGGTGTTCCTCGGGCACTGTCCATCTTGTTTTTTGAGACAGGGTCTCTTACTGGCCTGGAGCTCACCAAAGTAAGCTAGGCTGGCTGACCAGTGAGCCCCAGGGAGTCACCTCCCCCAGGGATCATCCTCCCTGACCTTAGGATTACAAGAAGACACTTAGCTGGCTCCTGTCCTCATCTAGAATCCAGTTTCACAACATCCTGACCAACAACCCACTGAGACTGCAAAAGCCAATCTCTGGAACCCAGGACCCCGACCACCAGTCGAAGCCTGGCCTTTGTGCTAGATGTAGCTCAGAGGGAAAGCAGCCTCCTTGCACATATAGGGCCCCGAATCCAGGTGGGTAAGAGAAAGGGAAGGGAGAGAGGGAGGGAATTGGCCTTCTCATAGGAGAGAATAAATTAGTCATGTTCAGTCTGTCCTTTCAGCCAATGCAACAGTTTTCAAGACTGAAGGTCTCTGTGCCGGTCCACCTAGGCTAGCAACAATTTCTTTCCCTTCCAGCATCTTGTGCCCTGTGGTAAAACGAGAAAAAAGGAGAAGAAAAGTGAAGCTGCTGAGGGGCCTTGTTACCCACCAGTGAGGAAGCTTAGGCACTGTTACCTAAGACCTCGGGTGGAAGGAGCCAAGGAAGGTGGAGGTGAAGTTGCCCTCCCATAGTTCCAAACATCCTCTGCTCTGTTCTGTTAGTCACTGTGCCCAACCCTGGCCCTCATGGGAACTGCAGTGGAGATCTCTCTCTAGATCTCGCTATCAACTGGATTTTAAGTGATACATGTTAACGCACATCTGCCAGGATGCTCAGAAAACGGCCAGCTGAGCAGCCCCCCAGGCTGTGGTTCCTTCACAGAGCGGCTTTCTGGGCAGCCCTGACTGGAACGCAGCCTGGCCAGGGTGAACGACTTCCCTGCCCAGCCACCTCTGCCCAGGCACACCTGAGTCTGGAAACCTCTACACTGGCTGAAATGAAAATGGCCCCCTCTTCACACAGACCCCTTCCTGAGTACACAGCCTAGTGAAAGTCTGTACTTGGGGGTCCATGTGCCTCCACACGTTCCAGCAGCTGCCTGGCAAGGGCACTTGTACACCATCATGCTGGTGTCCTAAGATACTCTGATTCTGACAACAAGCAATGGAGGAGGATAAAAAGCTTATTTTACTGATGAATTCGGGTTACAGTCCATAACTCCACAAAAGTCACAGAAGTAGGAGCTTGAGATGGCTGGCCACACCACACCCATAGTCAAGAGTAGACAGAGATGAGATTATACGTGCTCGCTTGCATCCAGCTAGATTTCCCCCTTTTTATACTGTTCAAGACACCCAGCCTAAGGAATGGCACCACCCACAATGAGTTGAGTCTTCTAAATCAACTGACTTAAGACAGTCTGTCACAGACCTGCCCACAGGACACTCTAATGTAGACAGTCCCTCACAGACCTGCCCACGGGTCACTCTAATGTAGATAATCCCTCATAGACCTGCCCACAGGTCACTCTAATGTAGACAATCCCTCATAGACCTGCCCACAGGTCACTCTAATGTAGACAATCCCTCAGAGATATGCCCACAGGTCACTCTAATGTAGACAATCCCTCACAGACATGCCCACGGGTCACTCTCATGCAGACAATCCCTCACAGACATGCCCACGGGTCACTCTCATGCAGACAATCCCTCACAGACCTGCCCACGGGTCACTCTCATGCAGACAATCCCTCACAGACCTGCCCACGGGTCACTCTCATGCAGACAATCCCTCACAGACATGCCCACAGGTCACTCTAATGTAGACAATCCTTCATTGTAGACAGTCCAGGTGATTCCAGGTTGTGTCAAGTTGACAATTAGAAACAACATGGTATGCCATACTTACTGTACTCCTGAGTCACCTCCAAGCCCAAACTTATTTTTCAAAGTAAAAAAGTTTACAATGTTATTAAAGAGAGGAGGTTTATTTAAATTTCATTATTTGAAACTGGACTCCGAGAAGCTTTGGTCTCCTTTGTTCAAACCAATGTTAGAGACAAATACTTCCATGATATCTGAAACTTTGGAATGAAATTTGAAGTTAACATTTTCCTTAAGTGGACATTGCATACTGGGATACTTATATATTGTGAATATTTAGTAATCATTAAAGAAAAATGTTAATAGTAGGTACCTTCCTACATGGCCTCTACTTTTTGAAGTACTTGGGAGGTTACCCCAGCTTCCCAAGACACGAGCAGTACAGTTGTGACCATAAAAGCACACTGCAGCTAGGTGTTCTCCTGGGAGTGTGTGCATGTGTGCGCACAGCTGCTGTGTCCGTTACAAAATACCTGGAAGGGGGCACTTTAGGAAAGGTTTATTTTGGCTCGTGGTTTGTGGGGTCAGTCCTTCACAATGTGGCAGCAGGGGTGTGAAACAGCTGGTCACGTGGCATCCAGTCGGTTTCCTTTTTGATTCACTCTGGAACCTGCCTGTGGATCGGTGCCACCCATCGTTAGGGTGGGTATTTCCCACCTCAATGAACCCTATCTAGACACTTCTCTGGATATAGCTAGAGGTGCATCTTTTAGGTGATTCTAGATCCTGTCAATTTGACAATATTAACCATTTCACATGTGTAGTGTGTATATGGATGTGTATCTATGTGTGTATATATGTGTATGTGTACATATGTGTATGTATGTCTGTATAATGTGTATCTATGTATATGTGTGACTGTGTATGCATGTTTTTATATATATGTGTATGTATGTTGGTATATTGTGCATGTGTATGTTCATCTATGTGTATATGTATTTGTACATAAGCGTGTATGTTTATGTAATGTGTATCTATGTATGTGTATATTTTATGAATGTTTATGTGTATATATGTTTATATATGTGCATGTGTATATGTATGTATGTGTATGTATATATATGTGGATATGTAAATGTATGTGTAAATGTGTATTGTGTATGTGTATATGTGTGTATATCTGTATTGTGTATATGTATATGTGTGTACGTATGATTGTGTATTGTATTTGTGCATATGTGTATGTATATGTTTGCATATGTGTGTGTTCATAGAATGGACATGGGCATTTTCTTTAACTTTTAATTAAAAATAAAACAAAACTTTTATTTTCAGAACTCATCAGGAATCAGTTGAGGCTTATAGAGACAACAAGAAAGTTGTCAAGGGAAACTGAGACTTCTCTGGGCGAGGTGCTCACAGCACCTTGAGTGTCCAGTGCTGCCTCCCACGCACCCCGAGTGTCCAGTGTCCAGTGCTGCTCCTCTGCACCCCGAGTGTCCAGTGCTGCCTCCCACGCACCCCGAGTGTCCAGTGTCCAGTGCTGCCTCCCCTGCACCCCGAGTGTCCAGTGTCCAGTGCTGCTCCTCTGCACCCCGAGTGTCCAGTGCTGCCTCCCACGCACCCCGAGTGTCCAGTGTCCAGTCCTGCTCCTCTGCACCCCGAGTGTCCAGTGCTGCCTCCCCTGCACCCCGAGTTTCCAGTGTCCAGTCCTGCTCCTCTGCACCCCGAGTGTCCAGTGCTGCCTCCTCTGCACCCCGAGTGTCCAGTGTCCAGTGCTGCTCCTCTGCACCCCGAGTGTCCAGTGTCCAGTCCTGCTCCTCTGTACCCCGAGTGTCCAGTGTCCAGTGCTGCCTCCCCTGCACCCCGAGTGTCCAGTGTCCAGTCCTGCTCCTCTGCACCCCGAGTGTCCAGTGTCCAGTGCTGCCTCTCCTGCACCCCGAGTGTCCAGTGTCCAGTCCTGCTCCTCTGTACCCCGAGTATCCAGTGTCCAGTGCTGCCTCCCCTGTACCCCGAGTGTCCAGTCCTGTCTCCTCTGCACCCCGAGTATCCAGTGTCCAGTGCTGCCTCCCCTGTACCCTGAGTGTCCAGTCCTGTCTCCTCTGCACCCCGAGTGTCCAGTGTCCAGTGCTGCCTCCCCTGCACCCCGAGTTTCCAGTGTCCAGTCCTGCTTCTCTGCACCCCGAGTGTCCAGTCCTGCTCCTCTGCACCCCGAGTGTCCAGTGTCCAGTGCTGCCTCTCCTGCACCCCAAGTGCCGAGTCCTCCCTCCTCCACGAGTGCTAAACATTACCTTCTGTTCGTATTCTGTGGACTAGCATACCTCTGTACCCCGAGTGTCCAGTGTCCAGTGCTGCCTCCTCTTCACCCCGAGTGTCCAGTGTCCAGTGCTGCCTCCCCTGCACCCCAAGTGCCGAGTCCTCCCTCCTCCATGAGTGCTAAACATTACCTTCTGTTCGTATTCTGTGGACTAGCATACCTCTGTAGGATGCTGAGGGAATTGAAAGATATTTGGCTCCCAGACAAGAAACTAAAACAAAGCTAAGCGTGTCGTGTTTAATGAAGGGCCATTCAGAACTTTCCTTCTGGCAGAATCAAAGCAAGAAGGAACACTCAACCTCTTCTCCTGACAAAAACTGGAGAAGAACATCCTGGAAAATTCTTGCCACCAGCCAGAGGTCAGTCAGCATGAAGACATGAAGTTTTAAACTGCTCCTTCTCATCTTGTTCTTCTAACATCGCCATTAATAACCTCTGAAAATGTCGATTAATTTTCTTCTTTCTGCTTGACTGGTATTTCTGTACCAAATTGTTCACACGGGAGGGAAATAAAGGCTTGACAGCTCAAAATCCAAAAAGTTTGCACTGGAACTCATTTATTTATATTCATAATTCTGAGGCAGATTACCTGGAAGGCACCCAAAACCTCAGAGGCCCAATGTTCTGCCAAAATGCCTTCAGCTTGGCAATCAGCATCAGAATACAGCCAGATCATTAAAGAAATCCTGTTATGAATTCCCTTGAAGTTTCTAAGGCAGAGTTTAAACAAAAATTATTTCCTTCAGAGACTCATCTGCATGATAAGTTTCCATCTGTGCATCAGAAAACAGCATAGTGGATTAGCTACCTCGACTCAGAAAAAAAAAAAAAAAAACACAACAAAAATAAACCCACATTTTGTTTCTCTAGACCTGCCTGGTTGTGTGTTTATGAAGTGAGAATCTGCCTGTCTCTCATCTCTTTAGAAGGACGTGTTTATGGACCGATATCTGTCATTTTGCAATAGTCATAGGTTGAGAGCTCTTCAAAAAAGGGTTTGCACCAAATGCCGTGGGAATAAGAATTAAGGATGAAGAGACCCTGTGTTTACAGAGCTTCATGCATGGTGGTGGGCAGGGAGTGACACACCAGCAAGGTGAGATGGTCAATTTCAGTTGTCAACTGGGCAGGACCTGAAATCACCTGGGAAAGGAATCTCCGGAGAGGGATTGGCTGGAGTAGACTGGGCCGTGGGCACCCTGTGAAGGATTGTGCTGACTACGTTAATAGATATGCGTAAACCCTTCTTTGTTGTGTGTTGTACAAGTGGAGAAACGGGGCTGAGCAGCAGCACACATATGTTCAGTGCTCCCTTCTGACATGGTCACTGTGGTGGTCTGAATGAGAAATATCCCTCACGTATTTCAAAACTTGGTCCCCAGTTGGTGGAGCTGTTTGGTGAGGTCGTGGGAACCTTTAAGAGGTGGAGCCTTGCCGGAGGAAGTGTGTCACTGGGGGCGGGCTTTGAGAGTTCATAGACTCACCCCACTTCCAGTTCAGTCTCTTTGCTTCCTGCATGGGGAGAGACTGTGATCTCAGCGTCCCACTGTCTGCCTCCTCCCATGCCTCCCCCACCATTATGGGTTCTCCCTCTAGAACCTTAAGCCCAAATAAACTCTCTTTCTTCTGTAAGTTGCCTTGGTCATGGTATTTTATCATAGCAACAGAAAAGTAATTAATGCAGAAGTTGGTACCAGACAAACATTCTGTCGGACTGGAAACTATGATTTCTTCTGGCCGCGTTGGGCTTTTGATGAGTTTAAGTAAACAGCCTAAGAAAGAAATAAAAATGTTAGCGGTGACCTCCCCCACCATTATGGGTTCTCCCTCTAGAACCTTAAGCCCAAATAAACTCTCTTTCTTCTGTAAGTTGCCTTGGTCATGGTATTTTATCATAGCAACAGAAACATAACTAATACAAACGTAGTGTGACCAGTGCTTCAAGTTCCTGCTACCAGGACTTCCCTGCCGCCTTGGATTGTACCCTGAAACTGAGAGTTAAAAATAAATGTTATCACAGCAATGGGAAAGAAACAGACACAAGGGTTAAGCAAGACAGACAGTGCTTTATCTCTGAGGAGGGAAAGTGAGGGGTAATCTCATCATTTGAGAGGGAATGAATGTTCATGATGGCCAAGGTCTGGGTAGATTTCAGAAAGGACATTAAGGAATGCTGCCCCTTGAAGGGCTTCTGGGAGACCAACAAAGTGGGGAAGGCGGTGCTGCATCTTATCCAAAACGCTCTCTCTTTTTCTCAGAAAGCAACACAAACGTATGGGTATAAACATAAATACGAACATTTAGTAAACAATAGTAGGTTCACCTTCCTCCAAGTGTCTATACATCCTTCCCTGCCACGGACTTTTAACCAGGTTTACAGTACCAGACAAAAGAGGTCTCAAATTCAGTCCAAAATCAATTGGTTTGGTTATCTCCATAACTATCAAGCCACTCTTGTATAGCTGGGTACATCTTGCCCAACAGATTGGTACTGTAACATGCAGGGTCCAGTGCTTGGACCACTGATGACTTTTCTTTCCCCCAGTAGCTCCCATGATACCTTCTGGTACTATGAAATCCAGTCAACAGGGAGAGTTTCCTGCTCAGTTCAAGACTGATTTCTCTATATCCTGCAACCAAAGTATATAGTGTCTTTAGCAACAGGGTCTTAACCCCCTATCTGTGGTGGGAAATCAAAACAATGGCAGCGGCCTGTGCTGTTTGGGTGCCTCTGGGGTCACCCTGACCAACCACTCATAGGGAAGCATCCCATGCTTGTCCCTAAGATTTCCATTAATCACTCGTGTCTTCTGGGAGCAGCACTGGCCACCCATGCAGTTTAAACTCTTTTAAATGATATTTTGTAACTAATTTAGAAGCCAGCAGGTTTCCATAAGGCTTCTTCATGCATCCTTGGTTTGGGTTAACTAGCCCCCGCCCACTCCTTTACTCCAATTCCTCATTGCTCCCCCTTCCACCGCCCCGCCCCCGTTCTGTCCCTACTTAAACATCCAGCCCTCTGTACCCCTCTCCCATTCCTTCATCTCACAGGGTTCTGCTGTCCCCTCTAGTTATATTGGTATTTTAAATCTTAAAGAGGGTAAATGTAATGTTTCCCCATTCCTTAAAATTAGTGTATTACTGGGACACAGGAGAAGGTGTCTGAAGCTGATTCTGTGGTAGGCATCCATCCCCAATGACCTTCTACCAACATAGAATTGTTTCCTACAACATGTACCTGATATGCTAGACTGTATCTACCCCTAGAGTGTGATGGCCTCTTTTATAAAATGAATTACAATTGACTCCTGAGTTAGTAATAAATATTCATCACATCTGAGACATAGCTTTATTCATTGAGAACACCGACTTATTTACACAGCACTTTGTAATTTCACAAAGCACCTTTACAGGGAGAGAATTAATTTTATTTTCTTTCACACTCTAATACTCAGTGGCAGTGCCAGTCAGACCCAACAAACACTTCATGTATTTGCCCATTTGGGCAACCAACCTGCAAAAGTATCTAAGTATCTAAGTTGTAATTGGAATCTGCAGTGACTGTTTAATCAATGAGCTCCTAATCGCCTTTTCATGTGATTATTAAATGCAGACACTGCTTCCTCTCATCCTCATGCCCCACCCCCCAGACTCCACAAAGGGCAGCTGTTCCTTACAATTCTCTCTCCACACCAGATCCACAAGCTCCATGGAGAGGGGAAAGAAAATAAACACTGGCATTTCTGACTGGCCTGCCTGCTGACTGGCCTGCCCTTTTCCCTGGCCAACATTCTCAAACTATGATAATGCAGTGGTTTGTGTGACTGAAAGAGAGGGAGTTCCTGGCCCAGAGCTTCCTGACACAGCTGCAGGCTTCTGTGTGCCAGGTGGGTCAGCCTTATCAGCAAGAAGGTCAAAGCAGGGACGAAAGCAAGGATTCTCTTGGTTTCTGGCCATGCACAGATCTGAGAGTGGGCTTGAGACCCACATTGCAACAAGCCCTCTCTCTTGAGCAGTAAAATGCAGGACACATATCACAGAAAAGCCCAACAAAATAGCCTGTCAAAGCCCAGTATCACAGGCTCGCAGACTTTGTTTTAATCGCTTAACATTTTTAGTACAGTTGAGTGAGTTGATACAGCTAGCATGAAAGGTTGAGAAACGAGATCTGGGTGGTCATTTGTGTTAAACGGAGAGAGGTTAGATTTTCACCAAATGGCAGACAGGGAACCACATCAAAACTATGAATCCTGGCCATCTTCTGAGAACTGTATACACAGTAGTTTGTTCCAGTGTGGGCCTTGCTGTTCTTGATTATATAAGCACTTAATTAAATTAAGATGAAAAGACCCCCTTCACTGAACCCTTCGATCGAAGGAGTGAATTAGCGGCACACACTTGCAATCCCAGCACTGGGGAGACAGAGACTGGAGGATCAAGAGTTTAAAAGCAGCCTGGGCTATATAGCAAAACCCCGTATCTAAAGGAAAGCAGGGATGGCCAGAAAGAGGACGAGGAAAGGGAGGCAGAGGAGCCTAGGCACCTGCATCCAGCCTCAAACAGGCCCTTGCTCTGCTCTGAGTGTCTCTTTATCCCCTTTTCTCTGGAGCTCTTTCTGCAGTGAATGTTGCCTGGCTGGACTTCGGCCATGGGCATCAACACGCCCTTGGTAGCCCCATTAGGGTACATCCAAACGATGAAAGGATTGGCCAGAAAAAGTTTCATACCAGCAGGTTTAAGAAAAGGAAGAAAGCAAAGCAAAGCAGAGTCTGCCAGTAAATGCTAAATGTGTTTGTGGGAGCAGGTGGGGGGTGAGGAGGGGAAATAAAAAGGATCAATAAAAATTCTTTTCCAGCTGCTCTTCTCACGGCCTGCATGAAGATGCCTCATCTTTTGGATTAAAGTGCAGCTGCCATGCCCTTTCTGGCAGTCTGCCAGATCTGGCTTAAGGTGAACCCTGCTATTTTAAGGTGGAATTGTTTGCATTTGACTCTAAAAGCTTCAATATTTCGACAGCTTTCCTCCTTTCCCTAGCAAAACACTTTCCAATGCTCCAAGAATCCCAAATTAACCTGAATAGAGTCAAAAGTCTTAGAACAATCATACCAAAAACTCCAGGATAAAAGATTATCATTCAATTACACAAAACCCCAAACCTTTGATTTGTTTGGCTTAGATGGACATTATTTTCGGTCATTCACACTATAAAAGTATCCTTCAGAAGCCATACACTGGCTCAGAATCGAAATTGCTTCCAAAGAAAGGTGGCCAAGGCTGTTCTGTTCTGTTCTGTTCTGTTCTGTTCTGTTCTGTTCTGAGTTTGGTCATTTTTATACATACCCAATTCTTACTGTAAAATGTCTTGGCCTTGTCTCCTAAAAAGCTGCTGAATCACACCTCACTGTGTGTGTGGATGATGTGGCTGATCTTGACACCAAGTACCTCCTCTCTATTCTGGAAGGTTCCATTCTCTGCTCCTGCTGTAGGCTAAACATATCCCCACCCCACCAGGAAGTGCTCAGGTCACAAGGCTTGCAAAATATCCTCTGGGAAACTCTTAAAAATAATTATTTGTTAGTAGTAGTGGTCTGTGTATGATGAGTGTGTGTGAGTGACTTGTGCCATGGTGTGCATGTAGAAGTCAGAGAACGATTAGAAAATGCATTCTCTCCTTCTGCAGAGGGCTCCATGAATTGACCTCAGATCGTCAGGCTTATACAGCATGTGCCCTTACCCACTGAACCATCTTGCCAGCCCATAGTTGTCTCTGAACCAACCCATTTGTCCATTTCCATTTGTTAGTCTTAAAAGAAAATGGAAAAAAACCTATTATCAATTCTGTTTACCCTTGTGGCCCCAGATTTTAAGAAGCACTTCATAAAAATCTTTTTTACTGAATTAATTTATATTTTATGCATATGAGTGTTTTACTTGCATGTATATAAGTGCACCTGTGTGTACATTGCCCATGGAGGACAGAAGAAAGGGTTAGGTCCCCTGGAACAGGAATTATAAATGGCTGTTAGCCACCATGTGGGTGCTGGGGACTGAACCCAGGTCCTCTGCAAGAGTAACAAGGGCTCTAACTGCTGAACCATTTCTCCAGCCCCACATGCAAATCTTTTAAATATATATATATATATATATATATAATTAATTTTTGTGTATATAAGTGTATTACCTACATGTAGGTAAGTGTACTCGTGTCCTGCAATGCCTGTGGAGGGCAGAAGAGACCATTGGATCCCCTGGAACTGGAGTTACAGATAGTTGTTAGCTGCCACATGGGTGCTGGGCTTCAAACCGGGTCCTCTGTAACAGCAGTTAACCACTGAGCCATCTCTCCAGCCCCACCTCCATGCAATTCTTGATCACTTTAAAAAAAAAAAAAAAAAAGGACTGCTCCTCACAAATATAACCAAGAATTTTAAGCTCCCTTCCCTCCTTTTTCAAACCTCACTGCTCCTTTCTTGTCTGGCAATTTAAACTCAGATTCTCCTGCTGTGCTGTAGTGGTGCCTGATACTCAGCGCATGCCTGGTGCAGAATGGCGAGGCTTACAGAAGCACGAAGACTTGCCAGGCATCGCTGTAAAGAAGAGAAACCGTACTTTAGAGTAAGTACCTATGCCATTAATATTTAAAGCAACAAAGCAAAATGACGTGACCCAGAGCAGCCATGAGACAGAATGAAAGGACCATGGCCTGAGCAGCCATGGGACGGGACAGAAGGACCATCCTCACCTATGCCATGGCGTCGCTGTTTCTGTTCTCTCCATTCTCTTTTCTCTCTTTCAATTCTCAGAGTTCCTTTTAGAAAAAGAAATTTCTTGTTTAATTACTAAACAGCAGTCTGTATTTAACACCTGCATGGGAAAGCCAGGATGTGTGCTCAGAACCCACCAGTCAAATCTCTGAGGTGCAGGCAATTCTGCAGGGCAATGGAAATAATTTACTTCCTTTAAAAGACCAAATCGAACCCAGAGAGATCACACACACACACACACACACACACACACACACACACACACACAATCACATGTAATCCTAACACTTGGGAAGTAGAGGCAGGAGGATAGTTCAAAGTTATTCTTGGCTACATAGGGAATTTGAGTCCAGTCTGGGTCAGTCTGAGGCCTTGTCTTAAACACAAAACAAAACCTAATAAATAAAAATGAAAAGACTGGGTAAGTCTCTGAAGTCCTAGCAGGACACAATCTACCTCAGTAAAGAGTTGAAGAAATGCCAAATGGCTTTAAGCAGACACTCCTGTGCGGGCACTGGGAAGGGTCACCCAGGGCCCAGGTATGGTCTCAGCTTTGGAACATACACGCTATCAATAGAGTTTCAATTTCAGCATCAGCTTCCCTTAGAGAATTAAAAAAATTAAAATCCATGTGTTTTCTTCCTATATAAATACATGTATACCCATGTCTCACCCCCAAAGCCCTTTCCTGGACCCCCACTGCCCAACTTTTAAGCTTGCCCACAGACTCTATGTCTAGAGCCAGATTCCTACAAAGCAACCTCAGATTCTGATTCTCTCCTGAATGCCAACTTATTCATGTAGAACGGGAGAGATGCTGCGTCCAGGATCCAGGCCAACTGTCTGCACATCCCTTCTGGTAGGTAGAGCCATACAGGAAATCAAATTCCGGATCAGAAGGCTTCCTGGGGATTTTAGTAACAGAACAAAGGAGGGGATGTTATCAAGCCTTAGCAGCCAGATCGATTTCCTCTCTCCATTCTGAGGATATTTGTGTCTGCCCTCCAACTTTAGATTCCGTTCTCCCAGTTGCTCTTTGTGTCCCAATATGTAATGGAGGAAGGCTCAGCAGACAGGAATCTGTCACCCATACAATATTCCAACCAATTAAGTACAACCCAAGGCACCACTGAACTCCTCACCCTCCAGTCATTTCTGCATTGCTGTTAGGACCCTGGTGGCTTTTGAGGGTTAGAGAATAGCTTATTTAGTGATGATTATGCAAAATTGCTTCTGCAGTTGGCTAGGATGTAATTGAATGCTCCTGGCTTAATTTCAAGGAGAGAAGTTTACTTTGTTTCCAAGCCCTGTGAGCTCATCCTAGGTGGGAATTCCCAGGGCATCCACATCAGCCATGGCATCTCCTCTGGTGTTCAGTTACAGTCACCTGGGTGGCTTTGCCACATGCCATTTAGAGCAGCTGTTTGTATGTATGTATGATGCTGTGTAAGGGGGTTTGTGTTAGAGTCCAGGTCGGCAGATGACCCTCTCCCAGTGTACAAAAGCCTCACAAGACAGGCCATGAGGCCCCCTTGCAAAACAGGAACTGGCAGCTGCATTTAGAGCTGGCTCAGCACAAAGCTGTTCCCAGGTAATTTTAGAAGATAAACAGGCCCCTGCACCCAGACCCACTGATGTAAGAGCTGTCTCAGTTCAAGCTGCTTCCCTTGACACTAAAGATTATTTTTCCCACCTTCCACATTCCCCAACCCCCCTATAAGAACTTCCTCAGCAGTCAGAAGGCGGCTGGTTGCCTTTCTCTCCCCAGCTGAGCTGCCAGTCACCATCAATCCTAAGAAATAAACTTTGCTTTGCTGGACTCCTATGTTTCTGTGGCTGCTCCTTGCCCCACTTTTATCTAACAGTTTGCATGTATGATACTGTGTAAGGGGGCTTACTTTATTGGGGGGTTTCTTTGGTTTTTCTGAGATAGGGTCTCCCTGTAGCCACAGCTTACCTGGAACTCATTATGTAAACTAGATTAGGCTCAATCTCACAGAGATCTGCCTGCCTCTGCCTCCCATGTGCTGTGATTAAAGAGGTTTTCTTATATTATTATTTTATTTTTTGTCTTCTTAGAGTAAGACAACACAGCCTAGAAACACACTCAGCTGGGAAGGGTGTTGGAGAAAGACCTCCATTAGTCCCAAACCATAAAGCGATTCTTGCTTTACAAAAGAGCTTGTCTGGGAACCCCACCACCACTACCACCATAAATTTTTTCAAACAGGCCCTGCTATCTGAGCAGAATTTAAATCTTCTCCCATGAGCCCTCCAGAGAGGAGAAAAGGCCCTTATCTGTAGGGAAGAATGCAGTCTTTCATTCTCTACCCAACCCCCATGATGACTCTTCACCTACATAGAAGTACCTAAGTGCCGCTGCTGTTCCGCTCCCCTGTTGTAGCTTCTGCAGAGCCTCCCTCCCCCCCTCCCCCAACCCCGCAGGTCAGTTATCTCCCCTTACTGACTAATAAAGGTCAATATGGATTCTCTAAGGTTGCTCGCTGGGTTCTTTTCTACCTGTGACTCTTTCAACTCCTAACTCTTAACATTTTGGTGCTGAAACCAGGGAACCAGGAGGAGTGCTCAGCAGGGAGTTTCAACTCCTAATTCCAAACAGGTGCAATGTTCCCCACTTGGTGCTTCAGCAGAAGTCTAAGTGTTGTGGTTTAAGTAGGAACCATCATCCCATTCCCCCTCCCCACAAGCTCATGTGTTTGATCACTTGGTCTCCAGCTGCTGGTGCTGAGTGGGAAGGGCTGTAGAATCTTTAGGAGATGGAGCTTTGCTGGAGAAAGGCGCACTGGGAGCCAGCCTTGAAGCTCTATACCCTGGCCCCATTTCTTGTCTGTTCTCTGCTCTGGACTGTTAACACAGTGTAGCCAGCCATCTCCTGCTTGGGCTGTCAAGCTTTTACAGTTAAGATGGACGGTATCCCTTCAGACCGTAAGCCAAAATAAAACGTTCCTCCTTCAAATTGCTTCTTGACAGATATTTGAGTAGAGCAATGAGAAATATCTCTCTCTCTCTCTCTCTCTCTCTCTCTCTCGTCTGCCTCTGCCTCTGCCTCTCTCATTCTGCTTCCCATCCTTTCTCCATAAAGCCCATTCAAAGCTACAAATCTTGAAATTCTATAGCTTGTCAACCACAATAGCAGAAACCTCAGTCTGTTTGTAAGGCAAAACTTTTTGCTGATGAAATCATTTGCATAGTGGTTTAAAAAGAGGGGACTGGAGGGGAAGGAAGGGGAATGAAGGAGAGGGAAGGGGAGGGGAGGGGAGGTGATCTTGTCCTGAGTACTTCTTGTATAGGACCAGATGAAGTACAGCATAGAACCTTTTCTAAGTGCCTAGTCCAAGATGTCAAATGAGAGGGTGGGTCCTAGACATAGGTTAGAGCAGACAGGGGAAAGAAGACCCCAAGCAGGCTGTCAGAACATCATAGCTGAGAGCCAGAGATGCACACAGTACTAAGCAGAGCTTAAGGCCAGAGCAGGCAAAGAGATGGCAGGAAACTTACTTTCCATGGGCAGGGAGCCAAGTCCCACAGGTGACAGATTTTGTTGTTGTTGTTTGTTTAGAAGAGCTAAGATGACGTGAATCCAGCTAAGCTAGGATTCAGGGCACCAACGGGAAGCCGTGTGAGGGCCAAGCTTCTCAGAGTGCCCAAGGACTGTGCCCCAAGGGATGGACCCCTCTGCAGGGCTCAGCGTGCAGAGGAGGTCTGTCTCCTGTCTGCACCTCAGGAAAGACAAAGTCAGCATGAGAGATTCCAGGGAGACATTGTCTTCAAACCTCTGGATGAGCTCTCTTTCCCTGGAACTGGTGAATAGGAAATAAGATGTAAGAGAGCCCAGGATCTACAAAAGCTGCACCTTGGTTTGGCAGGCCTCCTGGGGGGTGGAATCTCCCAGGATTCTGATTTGCCTTTGAAACTAAATGGAAGCCTCCACCAGACCATGCTCCATATTTTCAAAACATGTTGGAGTTTGCCAAGAGTTTAATTTATACTTTGAACAAAATGGTATCCTCGAAATTGATGTTTTTTAGTAAATACTAATTAAAGATGTGTGCAAGAGAAGATTCACATTTATATAATACCACTGAAAAATTCCTTCTGAGGATGAACACAAATTCTACAAGAAATCTTTTCCATTAAACTACTTTGTGGACACTCAGAGCAGTTAGTACTTCTGCCCCAGAACCTCCCAGCAGACCAGGGTGATATTTACTCCAAACACTGAGGTATAGCTAGCTAAACAGCACAACGCAGGAGCCAAGTCATGTGATTTTCCCACCAACTATGACAAAGGAAGTATTTTCATCCTTTCCATTTAATTCTATTATAAAGAGAGTTAGTACAACAGTTGCATTAACAGATGTTTAATGATGTTTACAAAACTCAAATGACCTTAATATTGGTAGCACAAAAGCTGTGTGAAACTCTAAGGGTTTTTTTGTTGTTGTTGCTGTTGTTTGCTTGTCTGTTTGTTTAGCTGTTTTCTGTATTTCTGAAACCCTGAACCAGTAGTCCTGTGACTCCAAACAGAACTCTGAATTCACACCAGCAAGTCCCCATTTCTTTTAAGGCATCAGACCCTTGTTGTACTTGTGACTTTTCTGTTGCTGTCTTATGACACCATGACCAAGGCAACTTTAAAAGGAAGAGTTTATTTGGCTTACAGTTCCAGAGGGGTGAGAGCCCATCACAGAAGGGAGGCATGGCAGAGGCAGCCACAGCAGAAAGCTGAGAGCTCACATCTTCAAAATCAGGCAGGAAGCATTGAGACTGGAACTGGAAACTGGTGGGGCAAGGCTGTGAACTCTTGAAGCCCGCCCAGCGATGTGTTTCCTCCAGCAAGGCCATACCTCCTGAACCTCGGCAAACAGCCCCAACTGGGTCAAGTATTCAAATATGTAAACCCACGAGGTGCAGTTCTCATCCAAACCACCACAGTTGTTATTTATATATTTATGTGAGTCCTTTCATGCTGATATAACAAAATGCCTTTGTGGTGGTTTGAATGAAAATGTCCCCCATATGTTCCAAGTGTTTGAACATTTTTTCCCCAGATGATGGCACTGTTCTGGGAGGTTTTAGAAGGTGTGGCTATTCTGGAGGAAACACATCACTGGGGGTGGGCTTAAAGAGTTCTTAAGCCTTGCTGCATCTCTGGTCACCCTTTTGCTTCCTGTGCCTGTGTGATGATGTGAGAGCTTAGCCTCTGCTGCTCCTGCTCCAGCCACCTCCAGCCACCATGCCTCCCTGCCATGACAGACTGTAATTCCCCTAGAACCATAAGTTCAAATAAACTCTTCCATCTATAAATTGCTTGGGTCAGTGTTTCTATGACAGCAACAGAAAAGTGACTAATACAGCCTTAGACTGCATTCTTAACAAACAACAGACATTTATTTTTTACAGGTGGGAAGTCCAAGTTCAAGGCGACTACAGGCGCCATATCTGGCAATGGCCTGTTTGTCATAGATAACAACTACTTGCTCTGCCCTTACCTGGTGGAAGGGGTGAACAATCTCCCCCAGCCTCCTTCCCAAGATCGGCAGTCTCACTTAACATCCTGACCTTATCTTGTCACAGGGCTTCCACTCCCAACGCCTCCACACTGGGGATTGAGGCTCAGTGTCCAAATCAGGTCTGTGGGAGGTAAAAGGATTCAGGCCAGGGGCTGGAGAGATGGTTCTTTCAGATGATTCAGGTTCAATTCCCAGCACCTGTATGGCAGCTAATAACTGTCCATAACTCCACTTCCAGGGGATCCAGTGCTCCCTTTCTGACCTCCGTGGGCATTGTACCACATAGGTGCACTTACATACATGCAGGAAAAACATACACATAAAATAAAAATAATAAATTTTTTTTTTTAAATAAAAAGCTTCAGGCCATAGCAGTATTGGTAGTCAGTAATTTTTAATCAAATCCCTGGAGTAATCCTAACTTATCTTCAGATCAATAAATAGTTCAAGGAATAAACAGGAAGTCTGTTGTGCCGTTTGGATGAACAAAAATGTCAAGTGCTGTGGAGGACACAGAAGTCTGAGGTGGTCTTTGCTGGTCACTGTCTGTCTGTCTGTCTTTTATGTCCCTGCATCTACCCTCCATCTTTCTTCCAAGCCTTGTTCCTGGAGAGGCTGACCTTTGTAAAAGCACACCTAGTGCCCTCATGGTTGAGTCTGGCCAGAAAAGGGCACCAGCAGGAGGTGGAAGGGCTCAACAAGCCCACCGTAAGGTCTCTGGTTCCCAGTCCCTCCCTGCCTGGCCTGCGTTCAGGCAGTGAATACTTCAGACTACACATTGTATCTGGGACCCACCTCTCTTCTGCAAGGTCCTCTTGCAACCTGTCCCCTCCTTGGATCTGGGGTCAGTAATCCATTACAACTATTGCTTACCTTTAGATTCTTTGTTGATTTCATTGACACAACCCAATTACTAAAGATAGAGCCTTCGTTAAGCTATTTCCATTAAATGCTTTGAGTATGCCATCTGCCTTCTGCTGCGGCCCTCTGGCCCTAGAGCTTTCAAATTCATACTGTGACTAAAGGATATGGAAAGTGAGCTGCTGCCTAAGAGAGACGGGGATGTTCCCACTTGCTGTGTGATGGCCGCACGCTCTTAGGACATGTGCACACTGCTGTATACATAGATTGCCAGATAAACGACAGGACTCTATGGGAGCCAAGTGCTAGTTGAATGCCGAAGTCTATGCTTAGAGGAGGAAGTCTGTCATAATTGGGGACCAGGTAGGGTGGTTTCAGAGAAGGTGAGATTGGAGTTGGCATCAAGGATGAACTACAGGCTAGGGATGTAGCTTGGTTGGCAGAGTGCTTGCCTAACATGCTCAAAGCCTTGGGTTCCATCCCCAGCAGGGCAGAGAACAGGCATGGTGGGATACACATGTAATCCTAGCGCTTGATGGGGGAAGCTGGAGAATCCAAGTCATCCTTGACCACACAGAGAATTCAAGGCCGGCCTGGGATACATGAAACCTAGTCTCGGGGGGAAAAGGTGGTGGTGGGTGAGTTACACTTGGGTTAGCAGAGAGAGAAACAGACGTCACAGCTGAGACCAAACCACGGAGGTAGAAAAAGACACCAGACATGGTGACGCTGATGGGTATTTCTTTGACCTGTGTTGAAACGGCTCTTTCTTACTTCCCTTACACTGACACCCTCCAGCAATCTAAGCCAAACCGATCAGAACTGGGCTTTAAATGTGAAATTTTCTCCATAGCCTTGTGTTTGAACACTTGGCCCCTAGCTGATGGCCCTGTTTTGGAAGGGTGGGGAACATTTAGGAAGTGGAGCCTTGGTGGAGGAAGTGGATCACTGGAGGTAGGACTGGTTTTATTCCCTGGTCTCCTGTCTGTTCTGTTTCCTGGTTGGGGATGCAGTGTGAGCAACCTACTCTTGCTTCTGCCTTGATGGGCTGTATCCAAACAATCCCTTCGTCCCTTAAACTGCTTCAGGTATTTAATCACAAAAAGAAGAAAAGGAAGGAATTCAGATAGTGTGTGACTATTTCAAATCAATTATTTGGAAAAGAAAAATCCCTTCATACATATGACTTGTCCTTTTCCTTAAGGATTCCAAAACAGGCAAAGAAAAGTTCTCTGATTCCTGGAGCCTCTGCTTGGAGTTCCCACAGCTTCATCTCTGATAACACCAAAGAATGAAGACTTTGAAACACACTTTTGATACTGAAAAGCCTGAAACAACCATTCATTCCCCACTTAATCAGTCTAGTCCTTGGAGCCTGCCCTTCACTAGGAAACTGTTTGGGGCAGGGAGAGGCATTCATTCACTGTTTTGCTTCATTGAGACAATTAGGAATCAGAAAAGATAGGCTTCCTGGCTCCTGCTCATGAGGTACAATGTTTGTTTGAATTGAGTCAAATTTAAAGGGGTCTCTGGCACACGCTTGTGATGTTGTCTCCCCTCACTTCAAACACTGTTTGGACTGTGCCTGAGATTAAAATAACCTTATCCAGCTCTGCACAGGGCTTCCAAGAGGGCTTATCATGAACCAGACAGAAAACTTCTTTTTCTAATCATGGAAATGATAAAACAAAGGCAGGAAGACAGAGCCTGGAGTGCAGTGGTGATAACTGAACCAACTGAAAGCTTAAGGAGGGAAGCTGAGATGAGTTAGGGTCATAGAAAAGTGGCTGGCCGCCGAGGAAATGACTTTGTAAAGTCAGGCGCTTCCCAGCATTTGAAATGTGGGTACACTTAACACTCCGTGTGAGAGGTGCAGGGGAATCTAACTATTTGGGGCTAGTCTTAGCAAGGACAGTTGTGTGTTCTGAAATACATGGTTGCATATTTATAAAGAAGAAGGTGGGGAGCCACGCGATAGTGGTTGTATATATTCTGAGCTGACAATTTTGAGATTCCTTGAATGTTCTTTTATGCAAAACATAATTTCCTAACAATCAGCATGGCAAGTCTTCTTTTAAAAATATTTCTTTTTATTTTATGTGTGTATGAGTACATTGCTTGCATGTAGGTGGGGACACCTGTGTCATGCAGTGCCTGTGGAAGTCAGAAGAGGGCATTTCCAAAACTTTTTATGCCCACGCCTGCCACAACACACATTCTTAGACCTCAGTCAACCTTTTGTTCATCTGTTTGCATTATTAGGATTAAATCAGGGCCTTACACTTTTAGCCAAGTGCTCTACCACTGAGCTACACGCCTCCCCTCCTGTCTCTTCTGAGATGCATTCTCACTCTGTAATCCAGGGTGACCTGGAACTTTCTACGTAGCCCAGGCTAGCCTCAAACCCACAGTGGTCTTGCCTTAGCCCCTCAAGTACTGGGATTACAAGAAGCCATCACTCTTTGCTTCCTCTTTTATTAATTTATATTTTGAGATGGGGTCTTGCTAAATTACCTGGGTTGGCCTCAAACTTGTGATCCTCCTCCCTGAGCCTCCTGAGAAGGTAGGATTACAGACTCGTACAACCAAGCACAGCCACGTGACCACTGATTGAGTATTACCTACAGCACCAGAAATTTAAAACTGAAAAGTCCCCATTGAAATACTTTTAAATTTCAGTATATAAGGAAGGAGGAGAGACAAAGTCATTTGATATGAAGGGAAGCAGAGTGGAAGAGAGATTGAAATTCAGAAGAGAAAAGTTAAATGATAGAATGATGGGAAAAGGAGACTCTTACAAAAAGACACACACGGAGATGAGTTTCCAGATGTCTTGTGTGATTCTAGGAAGTAGACACTACCGTATGAATGTAAATGTCCCCCACAGGCTCATGTGTTTGAACCCACAGTCCCCTGGTGGTGATGGATGCTGTGCCAGGAGGTTGTGAAATCTTTGGGGCATGATCCTAGCCAGAAAATATAGGTCCATAGAGACAGGGTTTATGGGTTATAGCCCTGCCCTGGTTCTGGATGGAGACAGCTTCCTGATCTGGCTGTACAGCCCTGGAGTCCCAGCCACCGCGCCTTCCGTGCCAAGAAACTGTGAGCCAAAAATCAGTCCTTCTCCTCTGCAGTTGCTCCTTTCAGGTATCTGGTTATGCCGAGTAAAAGCAGCAACTAAAGCAATTAGCTGGGACCCAACAAAAGAGGGCATTGTTAACAGGCACTTGGAAGCTGCTTTTGCTAAGAAGCTCTGACTCCTCACTTGGACCCACAGGGTGACTCGCACTCACTGCAGGATGCCAAGTCTGGTATCTCTGCCTTCCTTGCAAGCGTCTCCTTTATTTGGCTCAGACTCCTGCTGGCCTTTGCAGAGGTATGCTAGTCTCTAAGGAGTGTCTGCCTACCTAACCTGTCCCATCTCCTTTCAGAGGCAAGGCATGAAGGTACAAAGGTGCATCAGTGTCCGAAACCTGCAGTCACCTTTGATTCCAGGAACAACGAACCCCGCAGGACAGACTCTTCCCAGATGAAAATAATCATCTATGACTGGACTGGGTGGTTGCACCCTGAGAGATCTTAAAGGAACCAGATTGGTCCCCTCAGGGAAGACAGAGTTTAGCAATTTACAGAAACACTTTGCAGGACCAGAGATGAGGGAATTTAATAGCTGGACCATACCTGGACCAGCCCTGCTTGAGTAGACATACCTCCTATCTGCCCTAGCATCCAGTTTAAGCCCAAAGCTCATATCAGTACCACAAAGACAAACTCAGGGTCACTTGAACCCTTTATCTGTTCCTGTTTCCAATACATTGATTAAACCCTCTTCTCTGTCAGCAGTACTCATCTTCTGATTGGGGCGCTGGGCGAGGTGGCTGAGAACAGCTGGTCAGGGCTGCTGGAGTCAGACTTCTGCCCTCAGTCACAGCACTAGGCATTCTGTCTGAGTTAGCTGTCAGCTGGTATATCCCACAGTAAGCCACTTAATCTCTCCTTAATCTCATTTTCAGCATCTCTAAAACCTCATGTAGTAAATTTAAACTATGGTCATTTTATTCCAGCTGACTTTGGCTCCCCTGCATTTCTGCCCAGCTGCCCCCTCCCCAACTCTCCCTAACTGCACCAGGTGGAACACCCTCTTACCCAGCTACACCTGCAGCTCCAGGAAGCCCATTGTTTCTACAATTCTAAGAAACTTGTTTTTCCTAATGAAACTTAGAAACTTTGTGTTAACTGAAAGCCTCTTTGTTAACTAACCTGCCCCTGCTCTGGTGACCATGCGAATCTGATGTAACTTTGGTTATTGACTTTGCCCCTGGCATTATGTAATTGTGGCCTTAACCTTTATAAACCTTGCTCTGCCTCTCCTTGGGGTCAAGAGTTCTTTCTACCATTAGCTTACTCTTGACAGCTGGTTATTGTTCAAGCACTCTTAATTTGACCATGACTATGTGGTATTCCTCTGTGCTTAGTACTTAGTACTACAGTCCATGCATGACTATGCAAAGGATATCTAATTTAAAATTACTCAGGGTGATACTAATATTTCAGATTATTCTGCTATGGTTGAGACTGTCAGGAAATGTTTGGAAGCATTTGGTTCCTATGACGGATGAGAGGGGAGAAGTGGAGATGATGACTAGAATTAAGGGAAGCTGTTTCTTTTTCAGAGGTCAAAGAAATACTCCCAAAGGGGGATTAGCTCTCGCAGAGTGCATCCCAGAGGTCACTAATGGAGAAGTCTCTTGGACTCAGAAGCAGTTAGGCTTGGGGGCTGTGTGGGAGAACTTCCTCTCAGATTCCTGTCATTTGGGAAGGTGCCTTCTGAAAAAGCAGGGTGAACGCAGGTGTGTGCTGGTTGCTGTAGAGGAACACTGACTGCTAATTAACAAAAGGGTCCAATACATGAAGTCATGCATGCTTGGTGCTGAGGCCTTGCCTGGCCACATACCTGGGCAGGGCCTTTTGCTCCTTGAGTCCATTCTGTCTGCCAGATTTCAGTTATTTTATTTTTAAAAAATATTTTATGTATGTGTGTGTATTACCTAAATGTACATAAATGTACCCATGTCATGCAATGCCTGAGAAGGACAGAAGAGGGTGTTGGATCCCCTGGAACTGGAGTTATAGGCAGCTGTTGGCCAACATGTGGGTGCTGGGATTTGAATCCAGGTCTTCTGCAAGAGCAGCCAGTGCTCTTAACCACTGAGCCATCTTTCCAGCCCCTCAGACAGTTATTTTAATTGGTATAGAAAAGTCTCAGAAATTCTCCCACAACAAAACAACTACTGTTTCCTAAAGAAAATTGTAACATGGGGAGTTTTCCTTTAAAATTCACCAAGTGGTTTTGATCCATTCATCTAAAAACATGAATAAAGTGTGTTTATGTTTTATAGATGAGTATCAGAATATTTTTCCACGGGTTCAACTGTTGACAAAACAAATAACTCTCACCTCAGAAGAATAAGTGGGATGGTTTATTCTGGAGCTAAATATGAGTGACCTCAGTCCAGGAACACAGATTCCATGTTCCAATACCATGTTCCAAGGAGGTAGCAAATTCATGGACTTTTTATAGTAACAGAACAAGGAAAGTCATAAATCAACACTTTTCAAATTTATTGGTGGAGACATTAAAGAGGAGAGTTACAGCGAAGCAGGGAGAATTCAGCTATAGCCCTAGATGCTACCTCATGACACTCAGCCTTTTGACTGATTGGAGCTGATGGTCTGCTAAGCTAATACTTTCCAAAAAGTTTTTTATCTGTTTGTCACAGGATGTTAAGTCAGAAACATGGGTAGACAAGGAATGGCTACTTGGGGGGCTAACCATGACTCAAGATGAATGGCAATTAGGCTCTGGACCTGCAACAGTCTACCTCTGCATAACCACTGAAGCGCTAATCAGTTGATCAGCCTTGCAGAAGGTTCAGTTTGAAGACGCAAGGTTTTCTGGGAACTTTCATTCATGAGACCGAGGTGTATCGTTTTATCTGGTCTTTTTCCTTTGTCTTCCACCGAAGCAACTGGACAAGGGGGAAGCAGCAGCCAGATTACAGACAGATGAGAAGTCTGGAGTCTAGATCCTTCTGTTTTTGGCTCCGCGTCATGAAGATCTTAAGAGTCTCTCCAAGTTCACCACGCCTTTCATTTTACCTCCAGTTAAAAGGGTGATGTTAGACTCTAGCCTCTGCTCAGACCACAATATCTGCATCAACCTCCTCTTCCTCTTTCACAGACACCTGACTGAGACATTATCTGTGAGTTCCTAGGGAGCAGACAATCCTGGGGCCAGGGTATCTCACCTGGAAAGTGAGTTTTCATCAAAGCCATGCATGCCATTCCCCACTGCCCCCCTGCGTCCTGCCTGGGAATCAGAAAGTCTGGCTGCAGGCTTTTGCTCTGAAACCTCCCCTATCCACAGAGAGGATTCCTGTCTTCAGAAACCTAGCCATACTGTCTGTCTCTAATGCTGGAGCCTGAACTCTCCTGGGAACCCCCACTGTTCCATTGCCTCCCTGTCTGTCCACAACATTAATAACTTTTCTAATAAACTCATTATTACCCAATAATCAGTCTCAGTGTTCTCCTAAATCCCCCACCCAAAACTTAACATTCATATGATAAAAATACAGCAATTCAGAAAAGAATAAACGCTAAGGGAAAGAATTAAAAGGAGAGAAGGGTGGTTGGTGCTTGAATAGGATCTCTAATTTGTGGTATTAAACTGGCTGATTTCCTCAGATAATGACTGCAAGTTTCTAAACCCATGCTTGGCTACCCAAAGGAGTAACTAATTCTACTTTTAAAATACACTCAGTAAACATTTCATAAACATTTTAGTCACCTGGAGCTTATTCATTGGTTGAATAAACTCCAGTTATACTAACCAGCATATGACAATGTCATCAAAATCAACTGAGTGGGAAGAAGAAAACACAGCCAGAGCTTGGGGAGATAAACATCAGATGCTGTTCCTCTGGGTACCTCTGGAACCTGCAATTAGTAGCCAGTTTGCTTCTTGGCTGGACTTGGCTGAATTTATCAAATGACTTGTAATAAGCAAACAGGAACGGGGATTATATGAACCTGTAATTAGGAAAAGGAGTATATTTCCTTATTTATTATAGGATTGATGCTATGTTACTTGATGAATGAAAAATGAAATTGCAATTAAAAGCAAGAAGTCATCACACAAGGCGGTTACAGAAGAAACCATTCGGAGTCCCTTCCCTAAACGCTATGCAAATCTTTAGGGGATCATACCCTCCAGATCAGTCTTAAAGATTACTGTGGGAAGGATTCAAGTCTAAATGTACTCCCTTCCCCAACCAGGGAAAACTCCAATCAAACCTTAAGGAATTTTAAAATACTGGTTTATTGTGCTGTCTGTTTAAACCTGGTATTTTAGAAAGCATTTTGCTTATGACAGAAATACAAGCAGGCTGGCGTCGGGTGGTGTGACAGGTATGACCTATAGGAATCTTTGAAGGGAGGCGGTACAGGGAGCCTAGAGCAGTTCAGTGCAGAAAATAAATAATGATTATGTGGGTTTTACCCAACGCCTTCCTGATATCTAACCTTCCATAGGCCCTTCCTCTCCTTCCAACCCCCAGCCTTCTGCCCCACTCAATCTTAAATGAGGATTTATCATGTCAGGCTAAAGACTTTTATGGGCCTATTCTGATAAAGCATAAATTGAACAAGAATGGACTTGTGTGCATAAAATATGTCTCTTCTTTGAGAAAAGGGAGTGGTTTGAAGAAACAAAAAACTAAAAACAGCAGAATAGTTCCCAACACGGCTGCATCCTGGAAATTAAGCTTGAGGAGGCTGGGGCATTGGGCCTCACGGCCTCACCAGCAGCAGCTCTGAGGTCAAAAGAAAGAGTTTGCATTTGATTTTCTCCCAGGCTGACGTAATAAGTATATGAAGTAGGGTTTTCGGGTCCTCTCAGCCTTCAGTGCTCACATTGGGTCCCATCACTGTGCTCTTAACAGACGAGAACAGATCTCCCTGACAAGCATTCCTCTAGATCATTCCTTAAACCTATTTCCCATCATGCCCACAATATGACTTATTCTACGTGTCTGGTTATAGAAAAGATAAGCTTAAGTTTATTTTTATTTGCACATGTGTGCATGTTTGTGTGTCAAGGTCAGCCTTGGGTGTGGTTCCTCAGCAGCCCTCCAGCTTATAAAAAATACTTACTATTCATACACGCATGTGCTGTGTTTCCCTCAAGTCTGCCCCTCCCCTTCCCCTTCTTGCCCTGGTCCCCCCTCCTCATTTTTCCTCCCACTTCACATACACTCTTTTTGCCTCTTCTTTTTTCTTTCTATACCTACTGAGTCCATTTAGCGTTGCCTGTGTGTGAAGGGGTGTGGAACTATGAACTACAACATCATAGCCTCTCAGGGCCTGAAACTTTAAAGAAAAGTGACTCTCCCTCCCCAGCAGCCATCAGTTGCCAGCTTGTCAGATGGGGACCCTTCTCCCACCCAGGCTGAGATTTCGACTGACCTGATCTTGTACAAGTCTTGTGCATGCAGGCCCAGTCACTCTGAGCTCATGTGTGCAACTGCACTGTCACGTCTGGCAAATGCTGCCTCACTTCACACCTCTGGCTCTTACAAGCCTTCTGCCCCCTTTTCTGAGCTGAGACAGGGTCTTTCACCGGACCTGAAGCTCATCAATTCCACTAGGCTGGCTGGCCCGGTGAGCCTCAGAAATGCACTCGCCTCTACCTCCCCATCACTGGATTATCAGCGAGCACCACTACACTCAGTTTTTCATGTGGATTCTGGGGATAGAACCCGGGTCCTCATGCTTGTGTGGCAAGTACTTTACTGACTGAGCTGTGTTGCCAGTCCCTTGAGTTTTCTTAAACACCAACGTTAAACAACATTTTAAATGCTGCACAGTTCTACGTGGACTCTGCAGTCCTTAGTAGGACATGATGGTGTTCCACTTAACCAGATCAATTTGAGAATATGGGGAAATTAAGCCAGACTCAGTCCTGAGAGTAAGAGCCATTTCTCTCCCTGAACTTCAGGGCCTCTGTAACACAGGCCTGACTCAGGGACTAAAGTGGAATTGAACCATAATAGAAGTTCAATGGCATGGCCAAGCTTAATAAGCCTGCAATTTTGTTAAAAAACAACAACGAAAAAAAAAAAACCCGGGTCTCAAATAGGCCAGCAAGCTCAGAAAATCGTGTGTGCTGACTGCTGTGCACAGAGTCCAGAGGGGAGCAGGCAGGAGGATTTGCCCATGCAAAACAACCTTGGCACCATCTCCACAGGGTGTAAAACCCCAACCAGGAGGAAAGAGGCCTCTCTGTGTCCCACTTTCTATAGAGACTTGTTCTCAAACATCTTAAAGCTGTGACAAGTCACCACAAATCTGTCCTTTGAAAATCCAACTCCAGCTCAGTCATGAAAATACAGCCAGGGGATAGGGTGTGAAGAGTCAGTCTCCATCTTCCTAGAGAAAACAACTTTAGCTTAACGACTGCTTCAGGATGGGGTAAGGCTACAATGCTAAGCAGTCTGGGTAGATAAGAGACTTGGGGGCTAGGGGAGGGCTCAGTCAGTACTGTGAGGACCTGAGCTGGGATTCCCAGTACCCACATACGAGCTAGGCTCCATAGTAAATGTCTGTAATTCTAGCAATGAGGGCAGAGGAGAGGCAGAGACAGGAAAATCTCTGGAACTTGGTAGCGCCAACCAAAAACAAAACTCTCACTTCAAAGGGGATACAAGACAGTTTATTCTGGAGCCAAATATGAGTGACCACGGCCCAGGATCACAGATTCGGGTCGCCCCAAATTCCATGTTCCAGAGTGGAAGCTGTTTTCCTGACGCTTTTATAGTAACAGAACAAAGAAATGTCATAAATCAAGACACTTTTCAGATACATTGGTGGGTAGATTCAGTAGGTGGGTCCTGGCAAAGGGTGGGGGTTGGGGGGACTTCTACCACGGTCTCAGATGCTATTTGATGACATTCTTAGCTTTTTGGTTGGTGGGACCTGGTAGTTTGTTAATAAATACCTTTCAAAAAGGTTTTTTTTATCTGTTAGTCATGGATTGATAAGTCAGAAACAGAGATGGACAGGGAAATGGCTAGTTACAGGCTAGCTGCCTGAGGTAAGAAGCAGTTAGGCTCTGGACCTGCAACATTCCAGACTCTCCACAATCCCCGGAGCTCTAATCAGTTCATCAGACTTGCAGAACAAAGTCCAGTTTGAAGACGCAAGGTTTCTCTGGGAACTTTTGTTGACAGTAGCCACCCAGCCTAGATAAAGTGGTGAGTGCCAGGTTCAGTGAAAAATAGCGTCTCAAAAAAATAAAGTGGAGAGAAACTGAGAAAGAGACCTGACATTGACCTCTGGCCTCCACACATTAGGAGTGACTCAGCCAGCCATCTCCGTTTCCAGCTGGTACCATTTTACCTCCCGCCCCCTTACCACCCCAATCTTATAATAGATGCAAAGAGCTTATACTAGAGATACTCAAGGCCCTGTCAAAAAGACTCCTCTGTGTAGGGCCAGGCTGACTGGAAAAGACACTTCCCAGAAATCAGGAGACCCTAGAGGAAGGGACTCGCCTGTCCTGAAAGCTTTTGCATATTCAAGAGTGCTCCAGAAAGACCTTTCTGTTTTATGCTGACCGCCCCCTTCTCCCCCCCCCATAAAGGTCTTTTGCCTCGCCCAGCAAATAAAGTCATCCTTCATCATTTTAATATGCAAAACATTTCCAGCCAAAATGTGAGTGAATTTTGCCAGAGCAAAGGTTCCAATGTGATTTTCCAAGTCAGTAGGAAAATCAAATGTGGGGTAGGAGAAAAGTATTCCAAGAGAGCAGATTCTGCACGTGGCTCCCTCTGGCTCCCTCTCTGTTGTACAGGGTGAAAGGGGAGCCTGGAACCCTAGGCAAAAACAACTCAGAAAATCCAAACATTCAAAGGCCCAGAGGAGACCCAGGAAATGCTGGGGGAGCTGCAGTGAGCATCTGATTCAAGATCAGTGTTAGCAGAAACAGAAAGTCTTTAAGGAAACAGAGAGTGCTGGGGGCAGCAGCAGGTAGAATGCAGCTTGCTGAAGGCCATCAGAGAGCAAAATGTGCCCCAGAGGTGGCCTTGGTGAAGGTCTCTGTAGATGGTGCTGAGGGTCTCTGCTGGATGCCTTGGAGTGGGCCCCAGAGTCTGTGATCAATATCCACCCAAAGTCACGTCAGAGAAAGCCCCTCCCCAAGCCGGCCCAAGCATGTCCAACCTGTGGTCAATGGGCACATGCGTCCCAAGATGGCTAAGAGTCAACCCAATGCATTTATTGTTGGCAACATCTTGCCACCACGTGAAGAGCTTGGGCACCCTCACAAGCTGCCTGTGGGCTCTACCATGTCTGGGAGACCTGCAGCTGACAATCCACCCCACCTCTGCCCCCCTGTGTTTGGAACAGACTGCTCACAAACCTCCCATGGCCGTCCTCCAGCCATGAGGTAAGCTTAGGAAGAGCTCTTCTGTTTCTGGCCAGCAAACACCCATTTCCTGTGAAGTCAGGTAGATAATTCAGGGCAAAAGAAAAACACATTTCAGGATCCTCAGTCCAGCTTTGCAACTTCTAAACAGGAATCAAAGTGATGAGTCAAAAGAGGGCCTGCCTGGACGGGCCTCAGTCTGAGCAGCGTGTCTACCTGGGCCACTTGCATCCACACCCAAGGTGAAGTAAGACACAGTATGTGTGAATCTTCACAAGGGTTCATTCTCTCTGGGCTGTGGGACTGAAAAGGAGCCAGGTGAGCCACGTTACAGCTTGGATGTTTGCCTAGGCAACGCCAAATCGCACTAGATGGTAACCCTCTCTTGCCAAACTTCTGGAGAGCTACATGAACCCTTTGTGTCTCTTGTCAGAGTAAAATGGATAAAATTTTCCATCACTTCTAGGGAAGAACCTGGTAATCAGAGAGGGTTGGGAGCACACTTCAACACTGTGCACTGTAAATGCCTAATTTACCCACTGGATAAGCCCTTCCAGTTCCCATCTGAACTGTGCCCTGAAGCGACGCAGGCAGACTCACATGCTCTTAGCATGGAAAGTGGATGTGATTAAACATAATGGAGGTGTGTGGGAGAGATGTCTGTGTGGGTGGAGGGGGTGTGGCTTTTGATACTTGGAATATTTACACCTCATTTGCAAAAGGAAAAAGAAAAAGAAAAACAACAAAAAACATGTCTTTGGATGCTTCTGACAACATCTTAGCAAACCTGGAAGGAGATCCTGGTAACAGAACTTGGCACTGGAGCTCAGAAGTTAGTATGGAACACTTGGTGCCAAATGCCGTCCTTATGACTATGCAGGGTCCGGCAAACTCTGGCAAAGCCCACTCCATTCCAGGGGGTCTTCTGCAGCCCCTTTGCTCTGAAAACCCAGTGTTCTTTCATGGCACGGGGGCTTGGCATCTCTTCCTGGCACAACACCTCGCTCTGTGTGTTGTGTGTCTGCCTATCCAAACATCTGTGCTTAATGAGTACACACTAAATTCTATCTGACCCTCCCAGTTAACAGGGTTGGGGCAGTCAGGAAAACACCTGGCAATGATATTTTGTGGTGGTTTGAAGACGCTGTCCCTCACAGGCTCCAAGTATTTGAATACTTAGTTGTGATAGGTAACAAGCTGGTGGTGCTTCAGGTGCTAGAGGAAGCCCATCACTGGGGGCGGGCTCTGAGAGTTCATAGCCATATTCCACTTCCAGTTTCAGTCTCTCGGCTTCCTGTGCCTTCTTGAAGATACGAGTGCCCAGCTTTCTGCTGCCGCTGCCTCTTGCCGCACCTCCCCACCACAGTGAACTCTCTTCCCTCTGGAACCATAAGCCCAATAAATTCTTCCTTCTATAAGTTCCATGCTCATGGTGTTTTATCACAGCAACAGAAAAGTAACTAACACAGGTCTTAAGACAAAGGGAAGTGTTCTCTTCCTGGAAAGCCTTTACCAGTTCAAACCCCAGAAAAGTCTCTGTGAAGCGAACAAGGTCTGAAATGAGAGCCTGTGGCCTGTACTGGTGACCAGCTCCCCAACCCCTGGATGAGGTCACTGCAGTTTCCTTTGGCAAGGAAATAGCTTGTATCCCAAGCAAGTTATTGGCCCAGAAGGACAAGTGTGACCTTCAGGCAGCCTAATATGCATATTAGTTTGAAAGCCATAGCAGGGGATGGGGGTGGGGGGGCAGTACTAATAGCAGGGTTCTCACAAAGACAGAGTGCTGATAAGAATTAAACTCATCTTGGGGGTGATCATGATCATAACTACTCTTTAAGATTAAGGAGAAAGTTAAACTTACTCACCTAATTATACATTGATGTCACACAAAGCTCGGCCATCAGGGTTCAACAGAAGGAACTATATTCTAGAGCCACTGATCTCCAAGCATTGACAACAGTTAGCATTGTTATAACACCTGCATGTGTAAAGAAGAGATAAGACAGCATAAACTAAATGAAAAGAATTCACAAACCAGTGTGTGCATCAAACACAACTGACACTCATCACCTGGGTGCCAGAGGAGCGATGGTCACGGTGACCAGGAATGGAAACTTCAGTGGGACAGAGGAGATTTGAAGGAGGGAAAGCATTCTTACCAGAGAACAGAGACATCTTTTTTCTTCATCAGACAGCAGCCTGTGCTCTGAGCCCTGTATGTTCTAGGCACTGTGCCAGATGCTGGGTTTGCCGCAGTGGAAAGAGCAAAAGGCTTGCCTGAATCAGTAAAGGTCTTGCCTTGCAAGCACAAGGGCTGAGTTTGACCCCCAAAACCCATGTTAAAAAAATCCGAGGGATGGCAGTGGATATCTGTGATCCTTGCAAGGGGAAAGAGAGACAGATGGATTCCTGTGGCTCACTGGCCAGGCAGTCCAGCCTAACTGAGAAGCTTCAGGCCAATGAGAGATGTCCCAAAAAACAAAAACATGGGGTCAACAAGATGGCGCAGATAAAGGTGCTTGTCCTCCAACATCGAAGGCCTGATGACCAGAGTTCATACCCAGAACCCACGTAAAGGGAGGAAGGGGAGAAACAACTCCACAGAGTTGTCTTCTGACCGCCGTACACGTGGTATTGTGGCATGCCCACTCAATAGGAGTAAATAAAATAAAATAATTTTTTTCAAAAGGCGGACAGAGATATGACACCCAAGGTTGTCCTCTGGCCTCTACACATACACATATACACGTGCACATGTGCCCACACAAAACTGTGCACACACAAAAACACACACATCAAAAATAAGCAAAGGCATAGACCATGTGTAATGAGATCATGCAAAAGCAAGACAACAAAACACCAGGAAGGAAACAGTGGTGATGGGTGATGTGACGTCTGGTTTTGCTTTGCTTTAGTTCTCTTCTGTGGTACTCTGGACGTAGCAAGAACTCGGTCAGCTCAAACTGATCAAATGTGATAACACAGAACTGCAGAACGCATCTTCCAAACAAAAGACCCAGTGTCAAGTTCACCGACTCTCCTTTGGCTAAGATCTGTCAAGTGCAAGCTGACTTCAGCTTGCTGGGCTTCCAGACAAGGACAGCTCATCTTGCTCTGTGCTCTGAGCTAAATGTACAATCAAAATAGAGCAGAATAATGAGGACAGAAATGTCAAATGAGGTACAAAAGTGAATAAAATGCTGTGTTCTCAATAGTTAGAATTATGATTTATATAGAAATTTCCTAGCATATTCTCTAGTCATGATTTTAGAAAAGCAGAGAATGATGTCCCACAGACAACCCCAAAAAATCCCTCCTTGAGACCAGGATGCAATTTCCCATTTCCATGAAATAGTGGTCATACATGTGGAGCCTTTGCTGAGACGCGATTTGATTGCTCCCTGTCATTAACGGGTTGAATGCCAGGATTTTACTCGTGTCACACAGCCACCACACACCTGTGGGCACATCACACCACATTTAATGAGATGTACGCCCTGCCCTGAGAAAGAAGTGGGGGATCAGCCCAAGGTGGGAGATGTGCACCAGAGATGACACACTGAGGGGTTTCTCCGCGGACTAAGGGACGGTTCCTTGTGCGGCAGTGAGGGGGCATTCAGTGAAGGAAAGAAGAGAGGCTGCAGGACAACTACAAGGTCCCGGGTTTGAGTTCCTAACAGCCACATAAAAAGCTGGACATGGCTACACACACCTATTCCCTGGCATTGGGGTGGGGGTGGGGGACAGAGATAGATTGCTCTCCAAAGCTCCCTGGCCAGTATGAGTAGTTGGAAATTGTGAGCTTCTGGGTCAGTGAGAGAGCCCATCTCGAGACAATAAAGAGATACAGGAAGATGCCTGACATCCTGCTCTGGTTCCCCACGTACACACGGGAGCACGCACACCAGCACAGTCACATGCATGCGCCACAAACATCCGACGTACGTACACCATGCATACACACACATACGACAAGGGGAGAAAAGGAAAACAAAGAAAAAATGCTTCTCATATTCAAATCAGGGTTTTCCTAACAAGTCCATTTATGCCAAGAAATAGTGCATTTAATTTTGCAGACTATCTATAACAAGCCTATAGAATTCAGGATGTATGAGACTTTCTGTACTTAGAAAGAGGAATCCTTTGCTCTATCAACAGTGAGGCCTTAGTTACAATGACGCAGAGTAGGGACTCGTTCTTCCTGCCCTGGATGATCCCAAGATGACCCTGTTGTCCTGGGGCTGAAGTAATCTATGGAGGGCCCCCAGGAAGCCCTGCAGTGCTGGACACATGATAACCAAGACTGAGCAAACTTTAGCCAGGCTTCCAGAACCTTCCCTAAACCTATCCATGCATGTCCGTGTAAGGCACAGTTATGCTAAGACAGTTTAGTAAGAGCCTTGCCCACAATGTCTAATCACCTTTAGCATCTAACCAGATTCCTCATCCTCCACCATCTGCCAGATGATGTCTCATCACCCTGGCTGTGTTCAGCATAGATCCTGTCTGGTTCAGGGGTGTCTAAACTTTTGACATTGTAACACAAGACATTATCATTGCAAGGTTCACACAATCAAGTTACAAAAGAGAAAAACTATAAATAAAAAACACCAAATAATGTTTAAATAAGTTTATGATTTGTGTTAGGCTGCATTCATAGCTACCTTGGAGCTAGCTACCTGTAGCCCGTGGTCCACGAGCTACCTTTAGCCCATGGTCCATGGACACACTGGGCCCACAGACTCACCCTTAGTCCTGACATCTCTCCGTAATTTTCTATCCACCTACCTGCACCCTGCCTGGTCCTTCGTTACAAACTTTTTACTTGTCCATACAGTCTTCAAAGTCAAGTCCAGTCTCTCTGTCTCAGTGTAAGCATCCCATTGTGATGGTCCTTCCCGAATGGTCCCAAATCATGTTCTCACTGTCAAGTGTCAGTAAGTGTCATTGAATGATGTTGTTAAATAGATGGATACATTTTGCATTTGTCCTATTCAATGCAGTAATCGTGCAGATGCCCGAGGAATGGTTTGCATCAGTGAACTTTAATATTATTTTATTTTAATTGAGTTTAAGAAGCCAACTGAGACATGTGGCCATACCAGAGACCCCCAAGAAGAGGAGATGATGAGCTCCCCTGAGAGATGTCCAGATGCATCACTGTGTGGAAGGGATCCATCCAGTACCCTGGGATGCCCTCAGACCGTGATGTGAGCAAGAAGCAAATGACGAAAAACAAACCTCTGAGACTTGCGAGCAGGTAGGACATATTGCTGTGTTAACACTGGCAGTGCTCTAGAGGGCCTAAATCCCTGCAAGGCTGGCAGGGCCACAGATGAGTCATGAAAATGGCATACTTCTGGCTTCTTCTTGGTCTGAGACAAAAGGCTGGGGCTTTCTCCTCTAACCAGCAGGGTTCCCTTTCTAGCCAACTGGTCTAGGTAAAACTAAGAACAGACCTGGACATATCTCAGCTTGGAGCTGTAACTTATAAGCTGTCTCTTCTTTAAGTTGATCAGCCTAAAGTTAGGGGAGGGGAGTCTGCCCCACACACCAAAAACACTTACAAGGTCCAAGCCCTCCTGAGAGCTTTGGATTTTTGGTTTCTGAGTTCCGCCCCCCCCCCCACACACACACACAAACACTTGTGGAGAGTCTCTATCACTGTGAGAGAGAGTGTGTGTGTGTGTGTGTGTGTGTGTGTTTCCTTACCTTAATAAAGTTTCTTACCTATGGTGTCTGAGATTTTTCCTGCTTTTTCATTAGCAAAGAAAACAAAGCCTGATTAAGACCCATAGATGGTGGCACCTTACTCTTGGCTATTTATCCATGAAAAACGGGCACAATAAGAAAGAAAACACAAATGATCTTTTTCTGATACCAAAAGTGCCTCAGACCTGTTTACCCAACTGTTTTTAGTTTATCTTATGGTAGAAAAAAATTACAGTGTGCAACACAGCTAAGACCATATGTCAGCGATGGGGAGGGAATCTCAAAGCCCAGGACATGTCCCAGATAAGGCTCTGTGTCCTCAGAGTGCAGAGCAAAGACTAAGTGTAAACTTCTCAGGTAGGATGAGAAGTTTGGGGCTGGGCTATACCAGATGATCCGGAAGACTATGCCTCCCCAAGCACTCAGCCGATGGGGGGCAAGGGCTAGAGTTTTGCCAGTAGGACTATAAAAACGACTGTTTTGGGCCCAATCTCTACATCAGTCATTTTGCCTTTGTTCAGACTAATATTCAATTTTGCAAAAAAAAAAAAAACTACCCGCTTTCCCTACTTAGAGTCTTTGGAATTCTTTATTATGGAATAGAGGACTTGCTTCTCACAGAGAGAAGATAATTAACCAAGGTGGTCACACAGCTTGAGCACAGACCCAACCAGTCTAGCTCAGAGCTCACCCATGCTCCTCAAATCTTTGCTGGACCATCCTGCCACAGACCAGTGTGAACAGGAGAGAGGGGAGGGTGCAGCTCAGACACTATCACTTTATACTTTTAAAAGCATCTGTTTGCAAATTCACTAAATTATGCAACGTGAATCATAAGCAAGCAAATCCTCCAGCAGATTTACCAAGTCCAAGTGCATGCGCACCTCTCACACGCACTCTGATGTCTGTTTCCTTGGATATGTCAAGAGTCTATGCCACAGGCACACAGGGAAAAGTGGGTCAGTTGTTCCCAGACCGAAGAACTGGGAGTTCTGTAAATATGAAACAGATGGGATTTGTGGAGCTGGTCTCCTGCACTTGGGCAGTTTTCAAATAAGCTAGGTTAAGAAAATCCTTTATTTTTAGCCAAGATTCAGTGTCGAAGAGAATTGATAAGAATTGTGAATGGTCTCGGTCTCTGAGGTGATCCTCAGCCTTCCTGATCCACACCACCCTTAGCAATGGGTCTACTCTCTGCCCCCTTAAAGGATCTCCGCTTTAACTTAAAGGTCCCACCAGGGTTCTGGTGTACACTCTGACCTTGCACAAGACTGAGACCTTCATTCTTTTCATTCTTTTCTTTCTCATCATACCCAACCATTCAGTTTCCATATGCTAATGCGTTCCCATGTCAACAAGGGCTGTAAGCATTCTTACACAGCTCACAACAAAGATAGCAGCACAATTTATTGAGTGTTGCCTTTGTACCAGGTAAGAGTTCCACATCATCTTACGGAAATTTTGGCAAAAGTCTAATATCAAAAGACAAATACAGGACAGAGCCAAGATTCCAAACCCTGAGGGGTCTGGCCGGCCTCCAGAGCCTACACCCGTCTACTCTTCACCCACCTCCCTCTGCTCACAGGAGGAAAACACTTGATCTAGATAACAAATTTAATTTAGAACAGAATTAGGTTCAGAACCTGAGTTCCCATAACTCTTAAATCCTCCTTCCCCACAGTGTTACTCCAAATGTCCCTTGCCCTAAGACTCTCTTGTATAGCTTGTTTATAGAGAGCTCAAGCCAGGTCAGGTTGTCTGCCAAGGGACTGCATGGCTAATGAGCCATGGGTAATCCTCATGGCTGACAAACCCTGTCAACCACCACCCTGCTCTCTCCCTTAGACTTGGAGCTCTCAGACAGGATGGACCTCTGAGGTGTGCAGCGAAGGCCCCGCAGAGCTTCCTAGTGCAAGGCCTGGGAGTCCCTGATCTTTAAGGGCGCTCACCCTCCATCCTTGGACAAGCTACTAGCAGCGTCTCTCCATTTCCTGCCCAGCCACTCGTGTCCTGTTAAAGCAGGAGAATGGAGTGGACAGTGAGGGCCAAACAGCTTTGTGCAAGGGCTGTAATTAGCATATGAGAGAAACCACGAACCAGGAAACACACCAAGGCCAACATGCAGCAGAATGTGGGCAAATCTCCCCACAGCCCCCTTTCTCTGCAGACGTGTGAGAAGGTCCGTGTTATGCAAATGACATATACAAGTACTCACCTTTTATGTTTCCAACCTTCCTCCTCCATCGGCCTGCTTTCTCCCTCAGAAGTGTCTTCTTTCCTAATCAACTGTCTCTCCTTGGGCCACTATCTGTACATCGCTGTCAATTTCTCGTCCTGAGATCTGGAAGTTCTGGTGGGTGCCTATCAAACCCCAATACCCACCGGTATTGTTTCCACATTTTCCTGCTAGTGGCTGGTCTGTTCCCCGGCTGGCCTCCTATCTGCTCCTCTCCATCACCAGATGCCAGGAAGTTACATCAGCCAGACCTACCAGTCAGTCTGCTAGGGTCTGAAAGGCCAAAGTGAGGAGCCAGCAGGGCCTTCAAATGACAGACCTTCTCGCCCCAGGTGCGGACATGGGAGGAGCAGACTCAGTGGGCTCCTACTCTGGGCCTTCCTAGTGGGGGACTTCAAACATTAAATTCCATAGCTCCCCAGACTAGTGAATAAGAGCTTGATTTTACTGGTTAAATTCTGCTGTTTCCAAATCTTCTCTCCCAGCCCTTTTTTCCTCTGTGCTGCACAGCTTTAGTGTCAACTTGACACACCTGGGCTGAGGGAGCCTCAACTGGGGAATTACCTCTATTGGACTGGCCTGTGGCCACGTATGTGGGGCATCTTCTTGATTGTTGAGTGATGTGGGAGGTCCAGCCCACTGTGGGTGGTGCCACTCCTGGGCAGGTGGGCCTGTGTTGCATAAGAAAGCAGGCTGAGCAGGGGCCAGGGGAGCAAGCCAGTAAGCAGCATTCCTCCATGGTCTGTGCTCCAGCTCCTGCTTCCAGGTTCCTGCCCTGAGTTCCTACCTTGGGCTCCCTGATGAACTGCGACCTGGGAGTTGTAAGCTGAATAAACCCTTTCCTCCCCAAGTTGGTACTGGTCAGAGTGTTTTGTCACAGCGATGGAGAGACAAACTAGGACATCCTCCTTCCCACTGTTCTTTACTGTATTCTGAGCCCTTTAGGATCTTTCATGTGGCTCCTGTCCTGGGATGTGTATGTTGGGACTAAAAACCCTTCTTTAGATGAAGCAGATGTTGGAATCCAATGGAGAGCATCAGAGGAGTCCAAGGCCACTGTGTCTGCATGCAAAGGGATTTTGCAAAGTAGTTGCTCGAGTTACTTTTTTATTGCAGTGATAAACCACAAACGAAAACCAACCTGGAGAGGAAAAGCGTTTATTTTTACCTCACCGTCCCAATCACAATTCATCCTTGAGGGAAGCCAGGGTGGGAATCTGGAAGCAGGAGCCGAAGCACAGACCATGGAGGAACGCTGACGACTGGCTTGCCGTGGCCTGTGCTCAGCCTTCTTTCTTACACAACTCAGGACCACCTGCCCCAGGGGTGGCACTGCCCACAGTGGCTAAGCCCTCCAGTGTCACTCAACAATCAAGAAAAGGCCTCCCAGGCATGCCCAAAGGCCAGTCCAACAGGAAATTCCTGAACCAAGGTTCTCTCTTGCCAGGTGGGTCAAGATGATAACAGAAGCCATCCACACAGCACTTGACTCGCAGCAGAAGACTGGGCCCTTCGGACCTGACTTCCACACAGCAGCTTTGCGGCCCCAGGCAAGTCATCCTTCTCCTCATTTCTGAAGAGTAAACTGCATCTTCTAATCTCTTGGTTCTGTTCTTGGGCTATACTTTGAAGACAAATTCTATTAAACATGGAATACTAATAACAATCTCCTAGTTCAAGGGAGCCTTAGCCCAAATGTGACAAGAAACGAATCTTGAAGAGCTCCTTGGTCCCTTGGGACTACTGCAGGAAAGCTAGCATGGACCTGTCATGTGGCCCCCAGCACAGCAACCTCAGGCTTGGCCTCTCTAGCTTCCCACCCATTCCCAGGATGACCTCTGACCTGGATTACAAGGGAGACCTGGAATTTGCAACCTTATTGCACACTAATGCGGCTAATCACATCCAGAAACATAAATACCAGACACTGCATGACAGGTCAGTGTTGAGTGAGCCCAAAAGAAAAGGACACAACAGCGAGTGTAGACAGGGCCTGTGGGTAGGGCCACAGGAAGCCAGGATGGGGAAACACGAAGCCTTTTGTCTTTGTCCCCTTCTCCAGACCACTCACAGATTCAGAGAAGACTTGGTCAGATCTGGCATTGAACTGGAAGGCAACCACTGTACCTGCATTTCACTAGTGGGTCTGGCCAGCCTGGCAAGGACAGCCAAACCCCTAAAGAAACCCTCTGATAAAAAGTCCAGCCCTGGAGAGATGCTCAGCGGTTAAGAGCACTGACTGCTCTTGCAGAGGACTTGGGTTCGAGTCCCAGCACCCACATGGCAGCTACGAACCATCCTTAACTCCAGTTCCAGGGGAATCCGAAGCCCTCTTTTGATCTCTACAGCGTTGCACGACACGGGTGTATTCACATACATGCAGGCAATACACTCATACACATAAAATAAAAATAATAAATAATATATATTTTTTAAAGTCCAGCTCTGGAAGCATATGTTGGAAGGGTTAGAGGGGACCTTAGCAGTGATTAGGGCACTTATTTTACAGGTGAGAAAGTCCCAAGCACTGAGAAATGGGCTCTGCCTGCCATCTCATTAAGCCTTGAACCCTGAGCTATCATCACCTGCTAACTCTGGAATCTTCTCTACTCTGTAGCCTGGATACATAGTTGGTACTGTCTGAATCCCATGCAGGAAAAAGTGGAACGCCTTGTAAAAATCTCTTCTGAGCCTGACCCAAACTCAACCAGCCAACCCTAATGAAGTAAGTTTTTTTTTTTTTTTTTTTTGGTCTTTGTGAGACAGGGTCTCTCTGTAGCCCCAGCTGTCCTGGAACTCACTATGTAGACCAGGCTGGCCTTGAACTCACAAAGATCTTCCTGCCTCTGCCTCCCCGAGTGGTAGGATTAAAGGCGTGCACCACCACACCCAGCATGAAGTAACTTTTAATTCTCCTTTAGGGAAGACAGAGGCCAAAATGAATAGCTAGGAAATGACAGAGTCAGGATTTGAATGGAAGTTCAAGTCCCTGATTCTACTACCCCAAGATCTTACTACAAAAGAGAATTGCTTAACAGACCAAAATACAAGGGAATCTATAGAAATGCATACCGAAGTCAACAGTGTCTGTCCGAATCAACTGTCTTCTGGCAGTCCATTCCAATGAGGAAGACCCACCTGTTAAATATTCTGAGTTATCAACTGGGTTATTACCAGTCCTCAAAGCAAATGAAGAAAATGCTAACCCACCCCCTGAGTTTTATCTCACCCCAACCAGCTATAGATAACTGAAATCCCAGACCCCTAAATCCAAGATCTGTTACAATGTTCTGTCTGAGGTATGACTAGTGGTTAATTCTTCATTGTGAGGCCCAGGGTTCCTGGGGAGCAGAGGTGGGGTGGGGGGATGAACTGACCAAGCACAGAGGCAGGAAAGGCCCAGAAAGCTGGGGCTTCCAGGGAGGACCCTAAACTTCCCTGAATTGCTTTCGGCTGTCCACCTCGGTGGCTGACGTCACCTCTAATCGACCTCTAATCTCTGTTACTACAGTCCTATGAAATTCGCACTATTTCCATATTACAAAGAAGTGAACTGAGTCTCAAGTAAGTCTGTCCTATTTCACGCTTCAGAGGCACGTCAATCTTTCAGTTTCCACGTCCTTAAAAAATCTTGTTTTTAAATTTTTAAGATGTACGTTATTTGTCATGGGGTTGGCTGTGTGGCACAGCACACTCATGGGCGTCAGACGGCAGCTCTGTCAAGTCAGTTCTCTCCTTTTCCCGGGTTCTGGGATTGAACTCAGTTCTTCATGCTTACATGATAAGCACCTTCACCCCCAGAGTCATCTCACAGGATCAAAATCATCATTCTTAAAGTATTAATTAAGCTGAGTGTGGTGGCACACACCTTTAATCCAAGAACTTGGTGCACAGAGGCAGGAAGATCTCTAAATTCAAGGCTAGCCTGGACTACATAGCAAATTCTAGGGCAGCCAGGACTACTCAGTAAGACCCTTTCTCAAACAAGAAAACAAAATTATTATTAATCCCACACATTGCTCCTGTGTAACACATGAATAAATTTAGTGTCCTGGTTTATAGGCTAAAGTGATACTGTACCATACAGACAAAGCTAAGTAAGGAAGACCAGCAGACATCCCAAGAGCTGCATCTCATTTCACTCAAGCTTTTTCTGAAAGCTGTCTATCTGTACAACAGCACCGCAGGCTGTAACAGTCCTAACAATGCGTGTGTGAGCTGCATACTGTGGACAAATGGAGGGAGGGAGAGGCGAGAAAATACACCAGTGTAAGGGCACAAAGAGTCCTGTGGGAGTAAAGTCAGCATGTGATATGAGCAGGGTACAAAATATTTTAGTATAGATACTACTGTCTTCTCCTGGCCCCGTGGGTTAGAGATCGCTCTGGATAGGTGCTCAGTCAAGCCAAAGTAAAGAAACACATTTATGCACACTCCAAAACCCAAAAAAAATCTTTAAAACTCTCAATGACATGTGTTTTTATTTTTTGAATTTATTATTTTTATTTTAGGTGTATTGCCTGCATGTATGTAAGTGCACCCCTGTCATGCAGTGCCCACAGAGGTCAGAAGAAGGTGTCAGACCCCTTGGAACTGGAGTTATGGACGGTTGTTAGCTGCTGCCCTGGGGGTGCTGGGACTCAAACTTGGGTCCTCTGCAAGAGCAGCCAGTGCTCTCAACCACTGAGTCATTGCTTCAGCCCCAAAGTTATTATTTTTAATAATGAGAAGCGGTGCAGGCCACTCATCTCAGGCACTCGGGAAGCTGACGCAAGGGAATGCTGTTCCTGGGCTGCAGAGAGGCTTTAAGACCAGCCTTGGCAATTAGGGAGACCCCATCTCTAATAAAAAGTAGAGAGTGGGAGTACCTCTTGGTAACAGAGGGCTTGCCCAGCATGTGTAAAGCTCTAGGTTCAGTGCCCAGTGTTGGGAGCGGGTCAGTGAGAAATTTTTTTTTTTTTGTCTTTTTGAAGCAGGGTCTTCCTGTCACCCCAGCTATCCTGGAACTCACTATGTAGACCACGCCAGCCTTGAACTCACAGAGATCTGCCTGCCTCTGCCTCCCAAGTGCTGGGATTACAGGCATATGCCACCACGCCCAGCGGAAAAATGACTTTTTTAAAAAGTATTTTATTATTTTATTTTATATGTATGAGTGCATTGCTTGCATGTAGGTAAGTGTACCCGTGTCATGCAATGCCCATGGAGGACAGAAGAGGCTGTCAGATCCCCTGGGACTGGAGTTACGGACAGTTGTTAGCTGCCATGTGGGTGCTGGGATTCGAACCTGGGTCTTCTGCAAGAACAACCAGTGTTCTTAACCACTGAGTCATCTCTCTAGCCCCGAGAAATGATTTTGTATGCGAATATTGCTTAATGATTTCCTGAATAAATCCTATAGTGTAATCAAGCCATGGGTATTTATTAGCACCTGTTACTTGCTTTGAGCCTGGCTCTGCCCTGATCTGGACATGTCCTCCAGGACTATTCAACTGTCTATAAGATGTACGAGGGGTGTTGACACCCACTCTGTTAGCTTAAGAAACATTACTACCATATATAAAGAGAGGTCCAACCGAAGCAAGACCTATTGCTAACTCTACTGAGAAGATGACTGATGAGCTGTAACGTTCAAAACAAAAGACAAATTAAAAACAAAGTCAGCAAGATGAATCAAAACCAGACAAAAACACTGAGAACTGCGTGCACTTGCCCTGTGGTTGGACTTCTTGTGGTTTGAGTATCTTATTAAATTAAAATTTCTTGGAAGCAGAAACTTCCTCTTGATTACAGGCTAAGTTTGCTATGAAAGATAAGGCCTGGGAGTGGTTTCTAGTCCACAGTTGATACCACGAAAATAAAAGATCATGGAAGGCTTCCATTTCCCCATGGTCACATATTTCTAATGAGTTCAGTTTGGGGCTCCATCTAATTTTTTTCCCCTGTAATGCACACCTGGGAGTTTGCCACAAAATTATTTACAGTAGGAACCCTCCAATCTCCACATCCATGTAATATTTGAGTGGCTGTTTCAACATCCCTCTGATGAGAATGTAATAAAAATGTCGTGGGCTTATATAAGTGTGCGTCGAATTAAGTGGAATTGCTGATTTGGTCAGGCTTACATCCAGTTATTTACCCAGGCAACATCAGGATCTCTGTCATTGAAAAAAGAGAAATAAAAATAGATTTCCTTCATATACAATAAACTACCGGTGATGTTTGACAAGATAGGATCTTAATATAAATTAGCTTGACAAATTAGGAAAGTGCTGGCACAAGTACTGAGGGACCATGGGCAGGGGAAGACCAGGGACCTCACAATTTGGAAATAAGGGGCTAGAACCCAAACCTGAAAGAATGCTGGTTTTGTTTTTGTGCCCCTCCCCCACTTCTGTTTCCGCCTTCACTTTCTTCTGCCTCAGGGCTCCCACTGGACCCTCAATCACAATCTTAAATAGAAAACTCTTCACATCAAAGCTCATATCGTCAATATAGGTTAGCTTGTCCCCATTTTAATAAGAAAAGCCCGAAGAAAATTATCCAGTTGGCTCAAGGAGTCTCAGATGCCCACCTGTCAGCCAGTCAACTCTGTCAGCTGGAGCAGGGTTCCTCTGACATCCCATAAGTGCTCCAAGGAAAGACCAGTTACCAAAGATCAGAGGGTCTCCTTCCTCTGGTAGAAGGAGGCTGGCCAGCGTGGGCAAAACAGTAGACGCTTCTATTAATAACTATTATCATTATTATTAATTATTATTATCATTGTGAATTTAGGCCAGTCGTGGTTTATAAAAAGAACTATAGCATCTTGCAGCTCTTGAGCAGAATTTGTTCAGTTATAACTGAAATATAATAAGCTATACATATTTACTTGAAATATTTTGACACATATGTTCAGAAAACAACCAGTCTTAAAATCCATCTATCACCCCCCCATTTCTTCCTCTCTCTTTGTAACCCGTTCTGTCCACTTCTGTACACCCTCTTAGAACCACCTATCCCTCTCTCATACCCTTCAATCAATGACTCACTTTCTGTTTATAAAAAGCAGTTCTCCGTTTCTAGAAATTTGTATAAATTTTTATCATTTTATTCAACACAGTTACTTTGAGGTTCATCCATGTTACAGCAAAATTCCATTATAGGCTGAAATGTGGTCTATGTCGACAACCCTTGGAGATAGTGCCTTCAATGAGACAATTGGGGAAAGATGAGGTCATCGAGATAGAGTCTCACTCCGGTCTGACTGGCGTCCTCAAAGAAAGGACACTAACACACACACACCACTGTTCATCCTTGTTCACCAGAACTTGATGGCAAAGACCATTCTGCTGAGGACACCATACGCACTGGTCCCGGGACAGGAGAAATCAGGGCAGTACTTCCAGGAAGCTTCTTCTTGATGATTGGCTTTCACAGTACTGGAAGGCGCCACATAGTCTGTGGAGGGGAAAATGTCACAAACAGTCCTGCTCAGCTGCGCACCATGTGAACCATGAATAACGACCAGTGAGTGGGTCAAGATATGCCCACGGGTGCAGGAGCAGCAAGCACACTATGGGGTAAACACCTGCTTTCTGATTGGACACTCAACAGGAGGAAATGCATGCCCCTGATACGGACAGTCTGGCCAAGAACCCATGGTTGGGAGCGCATAGGCCCCAGAGATGAACCCACTATTATTCTTCCACTAAATGGGCGTGACCTCAAACGATCTAAATTCATATCTCTCTGTCCATAGATGAGTGCAGCTCTCGGACCTCATCAGAGAAGTTTCTTTGTGCCGTAGACAGGATTAACGCAGAAACTGACAACCGGTCAAAGTGCAGAGAGAGGGTGTAGAGTGAGTGCTCAGCCACAGGTGGGACATCTAGATTATACCCCCTTCCCAAGGCTCAGAGACCATCAACGATGAGGGACTGGAAAGACTAAGGCCACGGAGTATGAGGGCAAAACTGTGGAGACACAGAGTGGAGCTAGCCCCGTGCAGCCAGGCAGCAGATGGGGAGAGAGGGGTTCCCCAAGGCCACTGGACCCTGAATAATCACATCATGAGTCCCAGATGCCGGTCACGGAGCTGTAGGATTTGATATTTGCCATCCAGTTCTGGCCCTGTTTTGGTTTAGAATTCCTTTGCTGTGCCTGATCCCTCCTTTCTGGAATGGGAATGTTTATTCTCTGTCTTTGCATGCTAGAACTATGTAACTTGTTTTATATTTTTATTATTTTACAGTCTCATATTTAAGAGATTGCTTTGGGTCTTAGACGCACCTTGGAGCTTTGGGGTTTGGAAGAGTTAGAATTGTGAAGACTTGGGGTACTCTCACAGATGAACTAAATGCACTTTGCATTGTGAGGTGACAATGAGACTTTAGGGATGGTGGGTAGAATGTTATGGCTTACAAATGATAGCCTTGGGTGTCACGCTGATGAGGGGTGGACTTGTGATGCACAGTCTGCAATGCTAACCTGACTGGATTTGGAATCACCAAGGATGCATACTTTTTAGTGTGTCTGAAGGTGGTTCCTGAGAGGTTGAACTGAGGAGGGAAAGCCCACCCTGAATGTGGGGGCATCACCTTACAGAATGGGTCCCAGATGAGTCAAAGGAGAAAAGGGGCCACCAGCGTTCATCTCTCTTGACTTCCTGACAGCGGATCATTGTGAACAGCCCCTTCAGGCTCCCACCACCATGCCTTCCTCTCCATGATGAACTTTGGTCCCTAGAACCATGAGCCAAAATGAACTCTTCTTAGGCTGGTTTTGTTGGGTATTCTGTTAAACAATGAGACGCTAACTGGGCACTGCTGTGGGCCTGCTTGCTTCGTTAACGTGATTGTGAGCCTTCAAGGTGTTTTGTAGTTCCGCACCTGCTCTGCTTCAGCTGGATGAAACAGCCATATTTCAACACTTGACTTGAAACACGCTTTCACATGTTCATACCCTCTACCATGTTTCTCATTTGCAAAACATTTTTTTTGGTCTTTTTGAGACAGGGTCTCCCTGTAGCCCCAGCTGTCCTGGAACTCACTATGTAGACCAGGCTGGCCCTGAACTCACAGAGATCCACCTGCCTCTGCCTCCTGAGTGCTGGGATTAAAGGTGTGCGCCACCACGCCCAGCGAAAGACAATTTTTTATTGAATGTTTGACACTGGATTTTGTTGTGGTGGTGGTTTGGGTTTGTTCTGGTCTATTTTGTTTTAGATAGGCCTTGAACTAATTATCTAGACTAGGTTAGTATTGAACTCATAAGAATCCTCCTGCCTCGGTCTCCTAAGTGCTGGAATTGTAGGATGGTGCTTTTGTTTATTTGGGGTTTTGTTGATGTTGCTTGTTTTTTATTTGAATTTTGACTTTGAATATTAATGTCTAACCTTGTGGGAGCTTGCTTTTTGACCTTTTTTTGGTGCAACTTGAGCCTCATTTAGTCCACTACATGTGCCTTGGGGGTGGGGGTAACGCAAATCCCTCTGGTAGGCCTCCAGGTGCCCTGCACTGTGAGGAGTCCCAGCCCTGCCCTCCACTGCAAGGATTGATTTTAAGCTTTAATTCTCCTGGCTGGCTCTTTCCTCAGCTCATATCCTCTCAGAATGTATAAGCCAGTACTCAGCAGAGTGAGCACGCCCGAGGCCTGCTTTCCCTGCGGTTCTCTCAACATTGGCCTCCCCCTGCCTGGCTCAACTCAGGGAGGAGCTAGTGTCCCAGGTGAGTCTCCTGTGCGCACACACACAGATTCACACAGACACACAGACACACACAGACATCCAAATTCACACACACACACACACACACACACACACACACACACTGCCTGGGAATTCTCTCTGTGCAATGGGTGAGGGCTGTCACCCAGCTAACCCAATTGTTTCCACCTCCTAGGGACCAATGTCTGTCATTGACTATGATATCTTGGGAACCATATATTTGGAGCAGGGGTCAATTGTTTCAGATCAGAATGCAAAGCCAGTCTCTATTATCTGAAAACGCAGATCTATAGTATTATATATAGAAAGCGATGCATGACTGTATATGTATTGATATATGTGATACACATTACAAAATGTATGTAGTACATGGAAAGTTGCTTGTAATAGCACCAGAAGATTGCTTAGAATTCAGACTCTCTGACAGGAAATTTCGTAGTATTTATAACCAGAGAGAGACAGGGGAGAGGAAGGAAGAGGGAGAGGCGGAGAATAAGAGACATAAGAAACATACAGCAGGACGGAGAGACGACTCATCAGGTAAGAGAACATGCTGCTCTTACGTTCAGTTCCCAACACCTATGTCTGGCAGCTCACAACCTCCTGCAACAGCAGCTCTAAGGGATCTGACGCCCTCTTCTGGCCTCCTCAGGCACTTCACTCACGTGCATAAACATAGACACGCATATACACACAATTTTTTAAAAGGAGAAAAGGGCAAGCGTGGACTCTCAGTTAAGCTGCATCTCTGGCATCTTGCACAGATCATGTTATGGGTAACCTTTAATGAAGGGGACAATTACTCGATAGCTAAGGTGAGGGAAAGGCAGGGAACTCCAGAAGTGGGTTGGGAACTTCTCAGAACAGTCTCCTCCCCTACTTAGTCCTATACAGGTTTTTCTAGATGTGTCCTGGCATCAGGTACATGGTAAGCAAAGGTGATTTTGCAAGGCTAATGAGATGGAGTCCATTTATCTTGGTTAACCATGTTAGTCCCAGTCAGTTCGGGCTGGTCTTTCCATAATTCAGCTCTCCTGTGCCAACAGGCTCTTTCCTAGATGATCTACCTGCCTCACCCTCACCTGGTTCTTATCCCCACATGTAAGTGACTGTCTCTGCCTTACCTGACCCCCAACCCAGACGCTGTGCTCAGTGCCTTCACTATTTCCTCTGCACTTTTAACACCCCAGACCCTCTCATGAGGCAGGTGGACCAGAGTCGCTAAGCTGATGCTCAAACCCTAGGGCCTCTCCCTCACACTGGTCTCTCCCAAGGCTTTTCTTATTTGCTGATCTTGTGGCTTCATGTTCTTTTTCATAAATGACTCCCAAACCATGTAATCTCCTGGTGCCACAGACTCCAGTTCCTCTCACACGAAGCACTGGTGGACATGGGAGTTTCAAGAATTAGAGCTCATTGACCTGGCAATAGTCTTGTCGGACACTGCTGCTCTGTCCTCTGCTCTCTTTCTCCTGTACATTTCTTTTTCCGTCTCTTCTTTTCTTTACGCAAAGAGTTGGGGAAGAATTTCTTAATCTAATGGGCAGAACCTTTGGTTTGAACTTGCTCTTGGCATCCCCACTCCAACAGAGGCAGCTTAGAAGCATATGTCGTCCAAGACACTCCACCACATCCTCACAGGAACACCTACTGGGACGCCACAGGTTGTACAACCTAACCCTGCACTGTAAGAAAAAGCAGGAGCCTTGGATGGGCCTGGTAAGCCTGAGGGCGACCATGAAAGGTTAAAGTCTTCATCTGTAAATGAGGCAGCTGGCCTCATACCTCAGAATGTACTTTAATTTTCTATTGAACGTAACTCCTCAGGGATAGGACTCAGTCTTACTCAATCTCTGGCATCTAGCAGATATTCAGTTAGTATCTGTAGACTAAGCCAGTGGCAGCACATATTTTTAATACTAGCACTTGGGAGGCAGAGGCAGGTGGATCTCTGAAATCAAGGCCAGCCTGGTCTATACAGCAAGTTCCAGACCAACTGAGACTCTATACATATATATATGAGAGAGTGAGACAGATGGCTTTCAGATAATAATGACACTAAATCAAGAGTGCAATGATTGAATGAGACACGCACAAAAAGAATTCAATAAATGAGCCTGGCTTCCAGTCTCAAATATTTCACACTCCAGGTGAAGAGAAACTAATGAGATACTAGAAGCTCTAAAAAAGGTATGAGGGCAATAAAGATAAAGGCCAGATTCACCTTCACAGCTTGTGTGTGTTCGTGTGTGTGTGTGCATGAGGTCATGTGTGTGCATGTGTGTGGGTTTGCATGTGTGCATGTGTGTGTGTGTGTGCATGTGTGTGAGTTTGCATGTGTGTATGTATGTGCATGTGTGTGCATGTGTGTTTCAGTGTGTGTGTGTGTGTGTGTGTGTGTGTTGTTTTGTTTGAGATATGGTCTCTCATTGGCCGGGAGTTTGGCCAGTTAGCCCAGGCCAGCTTCCAGAGATCTGCGTGTCTCTGACTCCCATCTGACCATTGCTAGATTATAGGCATGCACCATGGTGGACAATTTTTTAGGTGGGTCCTGGGAATCTGAGTTTAGGTCCTCGTGCTCGGCAGGCAAGTGCCTTACTGACCAAGCTATCGCCCCAATCCAATCGTGGTTGTTTTATAACAACATAGAATCAGCCTCTTAAGATACGCTAAAATAACTTAGTGTCCTGGCCTGAATATCAATTAAACGTGCACACAAGATTGAAACTGGGTAACAACAGAGGACGGTTTGAAACTTTGTATCCAAATATAATATTCTCTGTTAAAACTTTTCAAAAAATTACATAATTTTTCAATTTGAAGTTCAGCAAGATCATATACATAAAGTTACATCGATCCTATATTATGTGTGTATAGGGTCAACATGCCTGTAAAGTTTAGGATGGATGAATATTCTCTGAAAACCCTCCTGAAGCTGTTCCCACCTCTCAGCAGTGGTGTATAATTTATTCCTGGCAGAAGTCTGTTATTTTGCTTGGAAAACCCCTTTAAAGAGATTTCTAGTATGTTTCTGCAAAAACACAGAAAGGCCCAGAACAGGCAGAGGCAGGAGAGTTAAACCTCCTAATGGAGTGGGCTGCTTTTCTTGGGGACAAAGATGGTTAATGGTGCTGGTTGACACTGCACAGAATATACCAGAATCAGGACTCATGGCCCTGAGAATTTCAGGGGAAATGTTTAACAAAGCAACTTTCACTTGAGGAATGAGTAGACCCTAACAGCATAACTTTGGAGCACTGTATACAGAAGGTGTGAGTCACAGAACTCTGCAGATGGCATTACCTAGGGAGCAGAGGCAGTTGTTACTCTGTGCTGTGTGTCTCTGGAAACCCTGCTGTACATGTGTTACTTACAGCAGGAGCAAGGTGTCCAGAGGTGACTGAGATCAGAGCTTGTCCAGGGATAAGCACACATCTAAAGCCCCGGGAGCTGGAGTGCGGTTCTGCTTGGTGCTATGAGAAATGATTCTTTAAGCAACAGAAATCTACAGAATGGAGGCCTGAGGATCTAGCCCAGTTGGTAGACTACTTGCCTACATGAATAAATCCTGAGGTTCAGTCCTCAGCACTGCATAAACCATGCATCGTGGTATGCACCTGTAGTCCCAGCCCTGGGAGGCAGAGGCAGGAGAACCAGAAGTTCAAGGTCATCCTGAGCTACATACCACTTTTGAGGCCAGCCGAGCCTACGTGAGACCCTGTCTCAAAAGCAAATCTGTGGAATTGAGTCTGGTGCAGTGTGGGGAGGGAGACAAGGGGATGAGCAAGACTTGAAAGAAAAGCAAAGTCCAAAGTTCTTCAGACAGTGGGCAGGGAGTCGAACTGTCTGTGGAAGAGGGACTCAGTATTGGAAAGCTGGGCTGAGATTACAGAAGCCTTTTTTACTATTATTTTAAATGCTATGCCTTCTCAAAGGACATAATGTATTATATATGAAAATTTCTTTTTGAAACCCAGTATTATGCATGATGAATATAGCTAATTTAATAAAAATCAGCAGCAACACACAAGAAAACAATAAACTTAGTTGTATAGCGGGAACTGATTCCATACTCAGTGGTAATTTATAACACAAGCGTAGGAGAGATTCCCACTTCCTGTTTCTTATTGTGGGTCAAGCTTCAGATAGGTCCAGGGAGCTCATGCATCCCTGCCGCCTGTGGACTCCTGAGTTCGCTGGTCACAGTGGACACATGTCCTAGAGAATAGAGATTTGAAATGTTTTCCTAATTTCTCAGGGTTGGGCAGCATGGATAAGTATATTTAATGTGGGCTTACTTAAAGTAACTACGATGTTTAGAATCTCATCTTTAAAGCAGGTTTATTTATTTTTATTTTATGTGCATGAGTTTTTTGCATGCATGAATGTAAGTGTACCATGTGCATGCAATGACCATGAAGGCCAGAAGAGGATCTGGAGTTACTGACAGTTATTAGCCATCGTGTGGGTGCTGGGAACAAAACCCCAGTCCTTTGCAAGAGCAGCTAGTGTTCTTAACTTCTGAGCCATCTTTCCAGCCTCTAAAATCTCATCTTCTTTTTAAAAAATTTTATTATTTTCGTTTTATGTGTATGAGTGTATTCCCTGCATGTGTATAAGTGCACCTGTGCTGTGCAATGCCTGCAGAGGTCAGGAAGAAGGCATCAGATCCCTGAAACTGGAGTTAAGGATGGTTGTTAGCCACCATGTGAGCTCTGGGAATCAAACCCAGGTCTTCTACAAGAGCAACGCATGCTGTTAACTGCTGAGCCATCTCCAGACCCCAAATCTCTTCTCTGTATCCAGACCCGTCCTATCGGAAGTAAGCACAGGTCTTTGTCTCGGTAAACACAGAAAATCTTTTGAATTCTATCATATTAGTACTGTTCCCAAGACCATCTCCAAGTCCCTGAACTAACCCCTTGTAAAGTGAAACTCAAACTAAGGAAAATAATGTCCATTTTAGGAAGAAATGTAGATGTTCACGAGGCTACCCTACAGCATGTATGATTGAGATATAATAGGATTGAAAGAAAAATATATATAATTTGTTATTTGTTGTGGAATTGGCTATTTTTACATAATTACAAACTGGTGGTACAATTGTTCATCATTAAATTGATATGCTTTGGATGAGATTGACAAATATAAATAAAAACAAAACTGCTTGGCGAAACCTTAAAGGTCATCCAATTCGAGAGCTCAGTTGCTCTGAGTGCCCTTTTCACAGGGAGCACGTGGCTGTCACTTCAGTGACAGTGTCATGACAGGTCCATCTGGGAGAACTTCTGACTGCTAAGAAGTTCTGCTGAAGTGGAACCAAAATCTGTCCCCACCCCACATCTACCCTGTATCAATATTGGAAATAATCTAATCTGCTCTCTTTTGTATGATAGCATTTCAGACATTTAAAATATTATGTTTTATATATATACATATTAGATAGTAGATAGATAGACAGATAGATAGATAGATAGATGATAGATAGATGATAGATAGATGATAGATAGATAGATAGATAGATAGATAGATAGATAGATAGATAGATAGATGATAGATAACTTACTATAAACATCCTCTTAGGTCATTCCTGAGCCTCAACTGGCCCGTGTTAATTCCTTGTTACCCCAGGTAACACCATAGTGTTCTCTCTCTCTCTCTCTCTCTCTCTCTCCTGCCCTCCCCCCCGCTTTGAGACATAGCCCATACTCCAGGCTGGCCTCAAACTCTAAATCTTCCTGCCTCTGCCTCCAGAGTGCTGGGATTACATGCGTGTGCCACTATTCCCCTCTAAAATCTGATTTTAGGGCATTGTGCATGCTAGGCAAGTGCCCGACCACTGAGGTCTATCCCCAGTCCAACCTCTTCTATTCATTTAAAATGGATAAGGCTATTCTGAGTACTAGTTACACGCAATGTTCATGGATTGTCCATGAAAAGTAAAATCTAAGCTCTGAAGTCCAATCCTAGATGCAAACGCTAAGCTGAATGAAGTCAAATAGGCTTTGCAGCAAGTTTCAGCTTTTATTCTGAAGATTTATTTGTAATTACGTGTGTATGTATGTGTCCTGTGTGTGAGTCTGTGTACATGAGTGCATCTTCCCACGAGGTAAGAGGGGCTGGGTACTCTGGAGCCGGAGTTACCGGTGGTTGTGAGTCACCCCAACTGGGTGATGGGAACCAAACCCTGGTCCTTTGCAAGCGCAGTACACACTATTAACTGTTGAGCCATCATCTGTCCAGCCCCAATTTTCAGGCTTTAATATGCTAATATGGTTTATAAAACTTTAAGGAAGGAAATACATACAGTATTTCCCAAACACACAACATACATACATAACTTTTTGTAAACACAAATTCTTGAAAATACTGTTGACTTTCAAGTTGGACTGTCCTGAGTCCTGTGCTTAACTTTCTATTTCATGTGTAACATTGAGGGCATTCCTTAACCTCTCTGAGACTTAGAGTTCCTCTTATGAAGTTGGAGTAGTGCTGCCTGCCTCGGGTGGCTGTTGAGATGAGTGAACGAGGTAACATACCTTACTTTAGCCCACATTTAGTGTTAAGAAGCTATAATAACGGTTACACTTCTATATGTTAAACGAGTATTTCCCAAATTCTCCTATACTATAACCATTTCCAAATGTGTGTAATAAAGAAGATTTCTGGCATTAGAGATATAGCTCAATTGGTTGGTTGGGTGCTTACCTAGTATGCACTAAGTCCTGAGTTCAACCCCCAGCACTGCATAAAACCAGGCATGTTGGTACACACATGTAATCTCAGCACTCTGGAGGTCGAAGTATGAGGATGAGGAGCTCAGTGTTATCCTTGGCTACATATCAAGTTACAGGCCAACCACCCTGTGCTACAGGAGGCCCTTGGAGGTCTACACAACAGATCATGAGCAGTTGGATAGTTACCACCACCCCCTGTGGGATCCACTGCCTCATGGAATCAAGAAGATGATCAAGTTTCATAAAAGTAAGTATGAACTTCCCAAATTATTTCTGCAAGTTACTGTAACATTTCAAAACGTGCCCTGTCGTTGTTGGGATATCTGGGGAGAGGATAAAATCAGTGTTAGCAGCAGGAAAAGTCATGAATCAACTTTAGTCATGACTAGTTACTTTAATGGTTACTGCATTGACTAAATGAAACGACTGTGTAAGCTATGCAGAACAAGGGACCCAGCGCTGTGGCCACTGTAGCCCACTCTGTCTAGGAGAGAAGGGTCCCACATGGAGCAGGAAGGTGGAACTCAGAGCTTGCACTGTAGTTAGAGCCAGTGGTTCCCAGTAAGCCCTGGCCAAGTGCTAGCTCCAGCCCAGCTCTGGATAGATACCACCCTATCTAGCCGCACAGTTATGACATCTGTGAAGTCCTGAGCTCTCTCTCTGGGGAACGATCACCGTTATTTCCAACCCTCTCTTTCTGACCTCAGAATCATCTATACAAGGTACTGAGTATGAAAGGTGATGACCATGGTGTTTGGTGTCATGCAGGAGGATTATGGGTTACTCAAGCCTCGCTCAGTGTGACTGAGTAAGAGGACCAGACACCAGAAAAGATGAGCTGGGGGCACAGTACCCACAGGGTCGTCTTCCATGAAGTTGCCAAAGCACGGTGGGCTGCTGCTGGTCAGTAGCTGTGTGTGCTTCTTTTTGCTCTTTGAAAAGCAGGAGATATGGCATTGGGTCCAGACAATGAAGAAGGTAAGCACACATTTGGCTAAAACAGAGTGCAGTCCTGACAGGCTACCAGAGAAAAGTCCAGATGCACACTTAAATCTGAATTTCAAATAAATGATGAAATCCTTTTTAGTGTCGGTGTGTCCTAAATACTAAAAAGGACGCACTTGCATGAAAATATTATTCATCGTTTATCTGATTTTAAATCTAACTTGGCGCCTTCCAGCTTTATTTGGTAGACCTAGCAGCCCTGAGAAGCAGAGCTGTGTCCTCCTGAGCAGAGCATGCACAGTTATCTTGTGCATCAGGTAAGATGATGACTTTCACCCCTGAGAATTTTTGCGTAGGCTCAGCCCCACGTGTACACACTTGATTCAGACTTGTGGAAGCATCAGCTTTACTTGATAATGTATCAAGGTCAGAGTGTCCCTGGACAAGATATCTGAAAAAGATTCATAAGAAAATCATTTCTGTGCCCTGCTTATGCAGAAGATCGACTGAGCAAATGTCTCTGCCGTCAAACTGGCCTAGATCAGATCTCAGATCTTCGGTGATTCGATGCACGCTTCTAAGCCTCGGGTCCTTTCTAAATGAGACAGTTGCATCCAACTCACAGGTCATATAAGCCAAGTTCCCAGGTCCAGATCAGGAGAAAGTACCCAACAAGGATCATTAGATTAGGTTGTAGGTTTATGGATTAGTGCACTCACTTTTCCCAAGGAATTAATGTGAGCAAACAGGGTGAGTACATTTGTTCTAACCCCCATCTGGTCCCTGAACAGTGGATACAGATACCAACAGTGCGGCCAGGTGTGAGACGGGGCTACTGTCCCAGGCAGGTGTCCACAGGGGTGAAGAGGCAAGGAATTGGCATGTAGCATTGGGAATTTCCCCCTGAGCATTGTGCTTCTGAATTTTAGAGGTGAGGAAAATATCTTGGTTTCTAACCCAGTACAGGGAGCTACCATTTCTCATCTTCGGGAAGAGAAAGGAGGTGATGTCAGCTCAACGTCCCCTTCATCCCTTCATCGAAAGACCACCACCTGTGCTTTGACTTCACAGTAAAGACAGTTTATGAACTGAGTCTGTGTGGTTTTACTGCCTTCTGTTACTTTGGCAACTGTAATATGAACCTCTAAACTCAAAATGGAAAATGGACGATTTTTCCTTTAATCAGTTCTGTTCCCAAGTCCCCATTCTGCCAAGTGCCAGGAACTGAACATCACCCCAGAGACCTGCCACATACCCAGCATTCCCAAGGAACCACATCTAAATTGCATCAGGGGACTTAGAATAGGCCCCTAGGATGCTATGGTGATGAAGCAGAGGCTGAGGTCTCTGTGGAATGTTCCTGCACCTTTGGGCCTTGCTGAGACATCCCTACCTTGTCTCTATGTGATCCCTGTTCCACGTCAGCCCAGCAGGCGATAAAACTACAGGGCACAGCAGAGAAGTGATTGAATGTTCATTGAATATTGATAAAGGAGGATGGGGAAGTTAATTTGTTGCTAAGGTAGCTTTTCCCCAATAGGAAAGAAATTGTCTTCAGAGTAGAACCAGCTTAGAGAAAAAGCTGTTCTCTCTTCTTTCCTTTTGAAAAAAGCAAGTTTGACTAATCAACGCAAAGTAGGATGTCAGGAAGAGCTTGAGAGGTCCTACAGAGCGGGTCCCCAGAGCAGCCTGAGGTCAGCCTGGGAGAGCCGGGCACCTTCTCCTTTAGGGAGAGCTGACTACCTCGGAGATGTGAGCTGGAAGCAGAGGAAAGAAGCCCTCTAGCCAGAGCTGGGGAACCAGCAGCAGGGCGAAAGATTTAAAACACTCGGGTGGAGCCGGGCATAGCGCTTGCCACACAAGTTCGAAGACCAGAACTCAACCCTCAGCACTCAGGTAAAAGAAGCCAGATGTGTGCCTCTTGTCGGTAATCTAAGCATTTGGGGAAGAGAGACAAGTGGATTGCTGCTGCTTTCTGGCCATCTGAGACCACCTGGCATGCCTCAAAACAGACGCCCTATCTCAAAAGAAAACAAAAGGTGGGAGGTGGCACCTGAGAAATAATCTCTGGGGTTCTCCTCTGGCTTCTACCCCCACCCATACAGGCATTCATCTGAACATGCACATACAAACATGCACACACACACATCTGCACACACACACACAAACATACACACGACGACTCAGGGGGTGCTGGGGCTGGGCCGGGGCTGGTAGGCAGCTCAGTCAGTAGTGCTTGCCCAGCATGCACAAGGCTCACTGCTACACAGTGAGGCCAGCCTGGGTCACCCTGTCATAAAAATAGAAGACTCAGATGACAACGGCTTCTGGAAAGAGTCAAGAAACAGCAAACAGAAAATAGATGTTGTTGAGAAGACAGAGGGGATAGTAATTGCATCGAGAGGATGCTTGTGAGGTTAGAGAAGCCGCGCTTCCTCAGCCTTTCAAAGTTGCTAAGTAAATCCTGCTCTCCGATCCAAAGCGAAGCAGCTTCCAGGAATCACTTCAGAGAAGCATTGTCTAGAGAAATTAAAACCTGCTAAATCAGGGGACATTTCTGTGTCCTCACTTAACCTTGTCATCCCCAACCCCACAACAAAGGAATGAAATAAAGCAATCAAAACAGGCTGAGGCTATAACTCAGTGGTAGAGCACCCACCCAGCAAACAGGAGGCCCTGATATTAAACCCCAACCCTGAAGAAACAGACCAACATGGCAGGAGAGCTATTTTAGTGAATAAAGGGATCACCATACAAGCGTGTGGAACTGAGTTCAGATCCCCAGAACCCATGAGAAGTAATGAACAGGTGCATGTAATCTCTGGACTCCAGTGGTAAGATTGGGGGTGTGGGGTAAAGAGACAAAAATAAATCTCCTCGCTAGGCTTTTGTGCCAACTAGAAGGCTATCTGGCCACTGTTTATTGCTGGGAAGAAAATTTCTAGTTAATATGGTTAGGAACCAGTTTTAAAACCCCCTAAGGCCTCAGGACCTTACTCCAGGCAGGTGAAAGAGAGACCAGGGTCCCTCTGTTAGATTAGCATTAGATTTCAGTAACTCAGTGAAGTTCTAGGTGCCTCCAACATGGCCCTGTTGTCACGGTTGGCTTGTGTTGACACACCAGACGAGAGGGAACCTCAGTTGGGGAATTTCCTCTATCGAATTGGCCTGTGGGCATGTCTGTGAGGCATTTTCTTGATTGTTGAGTGATGTGGGAGGGCCCAGCGACTGTGGTGGTGCCACCCCGGGTTGTATAAGAAAGCAGGCTGAGCACAGGCCAGAGGAGCAAGTCAATGAGCTGTGCTCTTTAGTCTGTGTTTCAGTTCCTACCTGATGTCCCTCAAAGATGGACTGTCACTTGGAAGTATAGGACCCAACCAACTGTCTCCTCTTGAAGTTGTCTTTGGTCAGAGTGTTTTGTCACAGCAACAGAGGAGCAAACTAGGACCCTTGTATGTTGGGTGTGTGGCATTGCCTGTTTAGCATTCCTTCATCTTTCCAACACAGCTGCTCTCCTGTGGGGGTTTCAGTAGCATGGGGAAGGCAGCCACAGACCGCCCAGGTCCAGGGCACCAAGCCATCTCTGCCAGGGACCTGGCTCTACTCCACCAACCCTCCATCTTTATTTTGTTTCCATACACATATGCTTCTCATGTGTCCTCTGTGTGGCTCTGCAGCTCGGCCTCCCCAGTCCTGTTGCTGCTTCACTGGGCATCAGCCAGAGACCCCTGCTGATACTGGGGGATATAGGGGTTCACTGGGCACTGCCAGAGGGGCTCCAGCTTCTCGTGTCCTGAACAAAGAACTGGACAAAGACATCGGCCAGTATTGAGCCGAGGAGGAGACCATGAATGCAGTGGTACCTCACCACGTTGCAGTTAGAGCCGACTCTTCAGTTTTTAAGAGTGGCCCTAAGGGGCCTGGGAGATGGCTCAGTGGTTAAGAGCACTGGCTGTTCTTGTAGAGGACCTGGGTTCGGTTCTCAGCCCTCACACAACCGTCTGTAACTCCAGTTCCAGGGAATTCAATGCCATCCCCTGACCTCCAACGTGCATTGCACGACATGGGTGCTCTTACATCCATGCAGGCAATACACTCATACACATGAAATAAAAATAAATGTATTTTTTAAAAGAGTGGGCCTAAACTCAGAGTTACCCATTCCCCTAGATGTCTCTGGAAATGTGCAGGTGAGCACAGCCTCTCCCATAAGTTTATTTGAAAGCATTTATTCAGCTTCTATTGTGGATTACAAGCTTGGATCCACCCTTAGCAGATTATCTTGCCATCACCCCTATGCCTGAAACAGCTCACACATACAATGTCAAGCATTTTTCTCAGTGTTGACTGTTTTCCAGTGAAGATATGCTGCCTTTTAGTGTTTGATTACTTTCAAGCACATCCACATTCATTCACTATCTTGGGTGGAGGCAGCAAACTGAGGTTCCAGGGGATCATGATCGGGTGCCTGGGTCACAAGAACACGCGGCTCAATGAACATGTTTGCAGTAGCATTTTTTTTTTTTTTTGGCTTTTTGAAGCAGGGTCTCCCTGTAGCCCCAGCTGTCCTGGAACTCACTATGTAGACCAGGCTGGCCTTGAACTCACAGAGATCCACCTGCCTCTGTCTCCCAAGTGCTGGGACTCCAGTCGTGTGCCACCACACCCGGCTGCAATAGTTTTTTGATGGCAAGGTTAATTAAAAGTCATTAGGCCAGACTCTGTCCATTTTATAAAAGTCATTCCTGCAATGGAGAATACACTCCCAAGGAAGGAGGAAGGCAGGAACAGACAAAAGGGTTAGAAGCTCCATGGTCATACTGTATAAAGGACGGGGCTTACCTCTCCCTCCGGTAGGTGGGAGTGGGGGTTCCCAGCCTTCCCCCTTGTTGACAGGTTTTCCACGTGTTACTTTTGCAGGCTTCGTGTAAGGCCTCCGGATCCTAACTCTGTCCTGCTTGCCTGCCTCACTCCCTGGCCTGCATCATCCACTGCCCCCACCTGTCCTCCATGCCCCCGCTGTGGTGCTTGCTGAGGTGCGTGCCTCTCCAAAGTCCTCTGTGCACACTTCTGTTGCCCCTGCCTCTCTTAGGAGAGGATCCGACATGCAGAGTGGCTCTCCAGGCCCCTCACGCTATGTGAAGATGGCTACCCTCTCAGTCACCCTCATCACACCCCGGTCACACAACTCTCCAGAGCCCTCAGCCTTCCTCTTTCTGGACCCAAACTTGTGCTGATTTCTCCGCCCTATGGAGCCTACTCTTCCCTCTCTCTACACCTACTTAATACAAGTCAGGCCGAGCACTCCTTCCCAGACATCCTGGCCAGGCCTACTCCCCACCATAAGACCCGGCTCTGTCCTCTATCCTTTCTTGTTTTGTTATTTTTAATGCTTCCTAATGATTTGAATAAATGTCCGTCTGACTTTCTTAGTTATGGGTTCACTAAATCCTCAGAAGGGATAATGAAGTTTTTACTCCCAATGACTGTGAACGCGACCTTACTTAGAACCAGGGACTTCGCAGACTTAAACAAGTACACAGGAGGTTGTTAGGGTCAGCTTTACTCCAATGTGACTGTTGTCCTTAGAAGAGCAGTGTGCCTGTAGAGATAGAGGGGGAAAGCCACATGAGGAGAGAGGCAGAGACGAGAGTCTCAGGGCCACAAGCAGTAGTCTGGGAGGCGAGGAGGAAGGGCCTTCCTCCAGAGTCTTCAGGACTGGCTTCAGATCTGTGCATCTGACTAGAATATAGTTTCAAACACGGAGGCTCACAGCTTGCCCAGGTCTACGCTGATGGTCAGTAAGCCCTATATCACATAAACTGGTCTTACGCCCTGAAGTCACAATTGCTCCTGTTCACAAATAGGCTTAGTTTAGCCTCCACAAAAAAGCAGATTGAAACATGGTGTATACAAAATCCTATTCTACCTCATGATATGAAGGCTGGAAATGGTATTCAAAGTCGGAACTACGTTTGATCCTTTGTTTTGAGTAAATGGGTCAAGGGTCTCAGGGTCTGGCTGTAGTATTCTAAACGCATATTTGCACAAGCACTTGTGCTTGATGTAGACTGCAAAGTCAGACATGCTGGGTCCTTCATTCTGGAAGAATCACACAAGCACCCACTGAGGTCCCTGGAGTGCAGGACTTCACTCACTCTAATTTGTTTACAAATTGCATGGAAAGGCCTGGCTTGGTGGCTCACACCTTTAAGCCCAATACTTGGGAGGCACAGACTGGTGGATCTCCCTGAGTTCAAGGCCGGCCTGGTTTTCATAGTGAGTTCCAGGCCAGCTGGGGCTACAGAGAGACCCTGTCTCAAAATGACCAAAACAAACAAACAAACAAACAAACAAACAAACAAACAAACAAACAAATTGCATGGAAAATTATTAAAATTTAGATTCTGTCAAAGAAGTTCTAGATTGGGATTTGGGGGGGGGGGAAGAATGTTCAAGGACAGTGGGGCCCACACACTGACTTCAGACCTCTTTGGGCCTCTGGAGAACTGGGAGGCTTCAGTTACTACTAGGTTGGGCCACCGAGTTCAAGGCTTTGTAAGAGATGCCCCAGAAAATAAAAGTAGAGGATCAACATGGGAGGGCAGGAAGCACATCTTCTCAACACTGACCTCCAGTCAGAGCCACGGGGAACAGTAACTCTCAGATTCCAAAGGCCATTAATACTGAGGAAGCTTTAAGCAAATCTTCTTGCCACTCATGAAGTCTACCCATCCCAAGAGTATTCACCATCCAGGAGCCTTTTAAATGCTTTAAAGACAGAAGGAAGTGTTCCGTCAGCTGCAGGGTCTCTAAGCCAGTGTCAATGGAGTCATCAGGGAACCTCCTGCTCCCTCCCATAACTAAACTGGGCAATTGCTTTATTTCAGTTGCTCTACAGGAAGGTATGGTAAAGGAGTAACAGCCAAGGGAAGCAAAATTTGCCCGTGAAAGGGGCCCCTTCAAAGTGAACTTCACCCTGCAAGTTGGCAGACATGGCTCTCAGGGCTGAGCATGTCGCTGGCTTTGTCTTTAAACCTAATCAGAGAGAGAGAGGGAGAGAGAGAGAGAGAGAGAGAGAGAGAGAGAGAGAGAGACAGAGACAGACAGAGACAGAGACAGAGACAGAGAAAGACAGAGAGACAGAGAACAAGAATGCATACAAAAGGGGCAAACAGGCACATAATGGGGTACACAGGGGCTCAATTCATGGTCCAGGACACAAGATCTGTAGTATTCAAAACACAACTAGAAGGACTTGTGATGTAGCTCAGTGGTAAAATGCTTGCCTCACAGGCCCAAGGTCCTTGACCTCCAGTACAATGTACACACACCATGAATGTTAGTGTGCTAGATCTTTTCAAAAGACAACTGGAAAGATGTACCACAGTTTTCATTTTAAAAGACAAAAAGGAAGATACAATAGTTTATTATGATGTTCTTATATAAATATTTCTATATAGAGTAAAATTAAAATTTCTATATATGTGTCTATGTGTCTATGTGTTTATAGAATAACAAAGATTTAAAAGTGGAGCCAGACATGGTGAGCTGACATCCCAGTAGTTAGGTGGTAAAGGCAGGAAGACCAGGAATTCAAGGTAATTATTTGCTATGTATCAAGTTGGAGGCCAGTCTAGACTATGTGACATTGTGTGTGTGTGTATGTGTATGTGTGTGTGTGTGTGTGTGTGTGTGTGATTAGGCAATCACACAGGGCATAAGGAAAAAACACAAGAAGGCTTTCAATTGTGTTAGACATTCCTGCATAACTTGACTTGTTTAAAAGCGTTTTCTAATTCAAGTAAATGAATACTTAAAGCGATAGACAACCAAAAAAGAAAGTAAAATGAAATATTTATCCTCACATTTCATGCCTCCAAATGAGACTAGCCTGAGGGTGACACTCTTGGCTCTGTCAACCCTTCCCCCTGAGTTTCTCTGACAAGAACAATCCAGCCTCAGAGACAGAGAAAGGCCCTGCCTGGCCCTTCCACAGCAGAATAGCCTGTCTGGAAAGGGACAGGTGTCACCATGGGCTGCAAAGAGGCCAGCAATGTGGATTCCACTCCCTCCTCTTCAGCAAGTCAACATATAAATAATGCATTTGGCTCAGAAAGAAAAGCCTATCACCACCTCAAGAAGCTCCTTTTGCTGGTGGAGAGAAGGCACCACGGTGTGCAAGATTTAGGTGGTTGGTGAGGGTGACAGAGTCTTTAATGCCTCTGATAACCCAAGTGTGAGGAATTAGTCTGTGCCAGGTTTGCGGGCGGCGGCATCGTAATGATTTATTGAATTTTTCTTAAGGTCAGTGGTTTACGATTTGCCATTTTTAAAATGCACTGTAACAAATGGATGCACATTTTGCTTTACAGGAATTGAGCACTTTTCTAAATGCATTTCTAAGAGAAGAAAATATGCACAAAAGTCTGTGTGTGCACAGCCCACACCTCGTGTGATCATGTGAACTGCAGTCTAGGGAAGCAACTTCCACATGGTATTGCTGGAAATTCGGTTTTCAGAGGGACGGTCCTCAAGTCAGATGGCTAATGTTACTGAAGAGCCAGAATGCACTGACTACATTTGGCTAGCTTCTTCAGACAAGCCCAGACAAGCTCAGGTATATTGTAAATTTTTCCAGTTGCTACCCCTGCCACCCCCCTCCGGGAAGCTATAGATTAAGTAAGCCCTAAACATGTAAAAGCCTTATAAGGTATGAACAAAAACTTCTCACCCTAAAGATATCAGTCAGCACATTCCAATGCCCTGAAGACAGCCCCTACCAATCAAGACTTCCCCCGTACTCAGGATATGGGGACATCCAATTATTTTAAAAAGATGCTTGGTGCATGCGGGTTCTGTGGAGTTCCCCAATAAAAGTTCCTGCCTGCTATTGTTTGGCGCCGGACTCCATCTTTGACTTGTGGAGTCCGTGCCTGGCTAGCCACTAATTTGGTTACTTTATACTTTAAGTTTCTGAATAAAATTTTTATGCATTTTTCCTTCATGTCTGTGGGAATTATTCCCAACTCTCGGACCCTAACATTTGGGGGCTCGTCTGGGATCAGGAATAGAGACCCCAGACTCACAGGAGCCTGTCACTGGAACCGGCCTTCGTAAGTCCTGCCTGGTTTCTCTCTCTCTCTCTCTCTCTCTCTCTCTCTCTCTCTCTCTCTTGCTTTTCAGTAGTCCAGACATCCTGGGGCTCAATGGAGATCAGGCAGATGCGCTATTTATCTCAGAGCCGGAGGAGAATGGGGTTGCCCGACTCCTCCTCTGATGAGGGGCGTGCTCCAGCCTGATGTGGAATCCAGGCAGGACTGGCCCAGAGACTTGGCCCAGCCTGACTTGCAATCTGGGCAGGCCAGAAACAAGGTTTTGGTCAGTCTGACATGGAATCCAGGCTAGCCAAATCTTTTTGGAAAAGGGACAGGGGCAGCCTTCTCGGCTGACTCCGTGCACTGCAAGATTTTCATTTCCCCTTCTAGGTGTTAAGGTTCAGATAGCCCTGCCCCCTCACCAACACCACTGTTTGGCCAACACAGCAGGCTTCCCCTTTGATCTCAAAAGAGAACAGGTTTTAACAGTCCAAATCTCCCACTTTCTCCCACCCAACTTTAAAAAAAAATACATCTTCC